>NC_054379.1:159722416-159894916 GCF_017654675.1 Xenopus laevis
AAACATTAAATAAACCCAATAGGCTGGTTTTGCTTCCAATAAGAATTCATTATATCTTAGTTGGGATCAAGTACAAGCTACTGTCTTATTATTACAGAGAAAAAAGAAATAATTTTTAAAAATTTGGATTATTTGGATAAAAAGGGAGTCTATGGGAGACTGCCATTCCGTAATTCAGAGCTTTCTGGATATCGGGTTTCCGGATAAGGGATCCTTGACCTATATATATATATATGTGTGTGTGTTTATACATTTCCACTTATTTTTCCATTTTTTCTTCTGATTTATAAAACAAAAATCATTCAGCAAAAATATTTTTTTACCCAACATTCTTAACTCAACTTTTTCTTTAAAATTGTGACCATTTTTTAAACTTCTTAATAAATCAAGCAGCTCCTTTATATAAAAAAAAAAAGCACCATAGCTTCTTAATAAATCAAGAATAAAATTAGATTTTTCGACATTGAAGGAAAAACAAGCAAGAGGAAAAGAAATGCTATTTTTGGCCTTTGGTAAATAGACCCCATAGTATGAAAATGGGAAGAATGAAATAAGATGAGAAGGGAAATGCTGCAAAACTTTTCGGTTTCATTGCTGTCCGGTTAAAATCAGATTTGGCCTGAGGCCCTGAAGGAACTTGAGGTGTATTTAAGGATATACCTGGAACAAGAGACTTTTACTGGAATAACAGTCCTATCTACTGTTTGAAGCTTGGAAACCGCTGGCCTTTTAATTGTTTTTTGGCTTAAGTCGTTCCACCTCATTAACATTGTAGTTTTTTTTTTATGGTACAATTTCGAGGGCCTGGGATAAAACTGGCAGTCTCGGGTAGTTGAAGTCGATAAATATTTCCCCCCATAATTAATCTGGTGTGGATGATGGCTCCAGAGAGTAATTGGCAGTACCTTACATTTAATTGGATAGGCTTTCATTCCAGTACAACTGCACTATTCATCGTGACACAGGATATTCAGGATTTGGGAGCTGGATAGTAATACAAGGAGCATTCACTACAGTAGAATTAACAAGTCTTAAAATGTTACAACTTGTCAGACACGGTGACTGGGTGAGTTTCTGGAATATAAATATATATATATATTGGGTACAAAAAAATGTGCATTGTGTTCCAAAGGGGGCAAACTCTACTTTCTAGAAAGGTGCAAGAACCTTGAATCCGACCATTGGTAAAGTGCCAGGTAGGTGAGTGATCTCAGCTGTGGAAGAATACACAAGTATATGAGCTATAGGTTCTTGGTTCATTGTAGCTTGTCATTGCTTTAAATAGACCAGCATAATGTACTACAGGTATGGGACCTGTTATCCAGAATGCTTGGGACTTGGGGTTTTTCTGGGTAACGGATCTTTCCATAATCATCATACCTTAAGTCTACTAGAAAATCATATAAACATGAAATAAACCCAATAGGCTGGTTTTGCCTCCAATAAGGATTAATTGTATCTTAGTTGGGATCAAGTACAAGCTTCTGTTTTATTACAACAGAGAAAAAGGAAATCATTTTTAAAAAGATGGATTATTTGGATTAAATGGAGTCTATACGAGAGGGCCTTACCTTAATTTGGAGCTTTCTGGATAACAGGTTTCCGGATAACGAATCCCATACATGTATAAGGTTTATTAGATATTGTCTTGCCATACTAAAAGTACAGAAGGCACGGCAATGGGCGCCACTCTAATTCCCTCTAAATAAATGTTAACGCCAATTAGTTCATTGTATCGACCTTGTTCATCTCACCTAAACCCACAATATCTTACTATGAATGAGGCGTAAAATCGAAAGATATAGACACTCCTTTAATTAAGGGGTGTCTATAGTTAAGTTCAATTTTAGTACAAAATAAATTGGCCAGTTCTTAGGAACTTTCTACCTGGTCTTTATTTTTTTATAGCCTCTGAATGCGTTGCTGTCCTCTTCTGCTAGTTTTCAAATGAGGGTGAATTCAACCACCAATCAGTGATACATAACTTTAAAAACTTCATAGGCAGCTGTCTGATGGTTTTATCCAATGATCTTCAACCAGATACCCTCCAGCTGCTGCAGAATTCCCAGCTCCTTTTGTCCTTAGAAAGCAAATATTTGCTCTTGTGCAAAGACGGTTGAAAAACAGATCAGACACGTTTGGGTTAAAATGTCCTGAAACCATATATTTTTCAATACAGAGGAATATGTAATGGCAAAAAAAACAGATTGTTCTCATGGGTCCAGTTTATGGGGAAAACAGATTCATTTATCCCAAAATATCTTTTGCTTACTTCTGGCTACGTCCATGAATATGAGAATAAATGTACTTTATATATTCAGTGATCATGTTACAGCCTCATTATATTGTAAGGTAATCTGATCAGGGAACACATCATATAAGAAAGAAGGTTCAGTCTGAAGATGAATTAATCTATTAATTATCTGCTTTGGCTCATAAAAGGTTTTCATTGACCTTATGTGCTGAGAAAATCATATACAGTATGTGGCAGCTTCTGTTAATGAAAAATTTTTTCACAAATGGCACTTGGGGTGTAAGTAGGGGGCAACAACAGAAGGGAGTGTGACTATGGGGGGTAGCAGGTATAGTAGGGAGAGATGGTGCCTATAGTAACAGTGGATAATAGACTCTGGGAAGGGAGTGTGACTGTGGGATAGCAGGTATAGTAGGGAGAGATGGTGCCTATAGTAACAGTAGGATAATAGTCTCTGGGAAGGGAGTGTGACTGTGGGATAGCAGGTATAGTAGGGAGAGATGGTGCCTATAGTAACAGTGGATAATAGACTCTGGGAAGGGAGTGTGACTGTGGGATAGCAGGTATAGTAGGGAGAGATGGTGCCTATAGTAACAGTAGGATAATAGTCTCTGGGAAGGGAGTGTGACTGTGGGATAGCAGGTATAGTAGGGAGAGATGGTGTCTATAGTAACAGTGGATAATAGTCTCTGGGAAGGGAGTGTGACCATGGGATAGCAGGTATAGTAGGGAGAGATGGTGCCTATAGTAACAGTGGGATAATAGTCTCTGGGAAGGGAGTGTGACCATGGGATAGCAGGTATAGTAGGGAGAGATGGTGCCTATAGTAACAGTGGGATAATAGTCTCTGGGAAGGGAGTGTGACTGTGGGATAGCAGGTATAGTAGGGAGAGATGGTGCCTATAGTAACAGTGGGATAATAGTCTCTGGGAAGGGAGTGTGACTGTGGGATAGCAGGTATAGTAGGGAGAGATGGTGCCTATAGTAACAGTGGATAATAGTCTCTGGGAAGGGAGTGTGACTGTGGGATAGCAGGTATAGTAGGGAGAGATGGTGCCTATAGTAACAGTAGATAATAGTCTCTGGGAAGGGAGTGTGACTGTGGGATAGCAGGTATAGTAGGGAGAGATGGTGCCTATAGTAACAGTGGGATAATAGTCTCTGGGAAGGGAGTGTGACTGTGGGATAGCAGGTATAGTAGGGAGAGATGGTGTCTATAGTAACAGTGGGATAATAGTCTCTGGGAAGTGAGTGTGACCATGGGATAGCAGGTATAGTAGAGAGAGATGGTGCCTATAGTAACAGTAGGATAATAGTCTCTGGGAAGGGAGTGTGACTGTGGGATAGCAGGTATAGTAGGGAGAGATGGTGTCTATAGTAACAGTGGATAATAGTCTCTGGGAAGGGAGTGTGACCATGGGATAGCAGGTATAGTAGGGAGAGATGGTGCCTATAGTAACAGTGGGATAATAGTCTCTGGGAAGGGAGTGTGACCATGGGATAGCAGGTATAGTAGGGAGAGATGGTGCCTATAGTAACAGTGGGATAATAGTCTCTGGGAAGGGAGTGTGACTGTGGGATAGCAGGTATAGTAGGGAGAGATGGTGCCTATAGTAACAGTGGGATAATAGTCTCTGGGAAGGGAGTGTGACTGTGGGATAGCAGGTATAGTAGGGAGAGATGGTGCCTATAGTAACAGTGGATAATAGTCTCTGGGAAGGGAGTGTGACTGTGGGATAGCAGGTATAGTAGGGAGAGATGGTGCCTATAGTAACAGTAGATAATAGTCTCTGGGAAGGGAGTGTGACTGTGGGATAGCAGGTATAGTAGGGAGAGATGGTGCCTATAGTAACAGTGGGATAATAGTCTCTGGGAAGGGAGTGTGACTGTGGGATAGCAGGTATAGTAGGGAGAGATGGTGTCTATAGTAACAGTGGGATAATAGTCTCTGGGAAGTGAGTGTGACCATGGGATAGCAGGTATAGTAGAGAGAGATGGTGCCTATAGTAACAGTGGGATAATAGTCTCTGGGAAGGGAGTGTGACTGTGGGATAGCAGGTATAGTAGGGAGAGATGGTGCCTATAGTAACAGTGGGATAATAGTCTCTGGGAAGGGAGTGTGACTGTGGGATAGCAGGTATAGTAGGGAGAGATGGTGCCTATAGTAACAGTGGATAATAGTCTCTGGGAAGGGAGTGTGACTGTGGGATAGCAGGTATAGTAGGGAGAGATGGTGCCTATAGTAACAGGGGATAATAGTCTCTGGGAAGGGAGTGTGACTGTGGGATAGCAGGTATAGTAGGGAGAGATGGTGCCTATAGTAACAGTGGCATAATAGTCTCTGGGAAGGGAGTGTGACTGTGGGATAGCAGGTATAGTAGGGAGAGATGGTGCCTATAGTAACAGTGGGATAATAGTCTCTGGGAAGGGAGTGTGACTGTGGGATAGCAGGTATAGTAGGGAGAGATGGTGTCTATAGTAACAGTGGATAATAGTCTCTGGGAAGGGAGTGTGACTGTGGGATAGCAGGTATAGTAGGGAGAGATGGTGCCTATAGTAACAGTGGGATAATAGTCTCTGGGAAGGGAGTGTGACTGTGGGATAGCAGGTATAGTAGGGAGAGATAGTGTCTATAGTAACAGTGGGATAATAGTCTCTGGGAAGGGAGTGTGACTGTGGGATAGCAGGTATAGTAGGGAGAGATGGTGTCTATAGTAACAGTGGATAATAGTCTCTGGGAAGGGAGTGTGACTGTGGGATAGCAGGTATAGTAGGGAGAGATGGTACCTATAGTAACAGTGGGTAATAGTCTCTGGGAAGGGAGTGGGACTGTGGGATAGCAGGTATAGTAGGGAGAGATGGTGTCTATAGTAACAGTGGATAATAGTCTCTGGGAAGGGAGTGTGACTGTGGGATAGCAGGTATAGTAGGGAGAGATGGTACCTATAGTAACAGTGGGTAATAGTCTCTGGGAAGGGAGTGGGACTGTGGGATAGCAGGTATAGTAGGGAGAGATGGTGCCTATAGTAACAGTGGATAATAGTCTCTGGGAAGGGAGTGTGAGTGTGGGATAGCAGGTATAGTAGGGAGAGATGGTGCCTATAGTAACAGTGGGATAATAGTCTCTGGGAAGGGACTGTGACTGTGGAATAGCAGGTATAGTAGGGAGAGATGGTACCTATAGTAACAGTGGGATAATAGTCTCTGGGAAGGGAGTGTGACTGTGGGATAGCAGGTATAGTAGGGAGAGATGGTACCTATAGTAACAGTGGGTAATAGTCTCTGGGAAGGGAGTGTGACTGTGGGATAACAGGTATAGTAGGGAGAGATGGTGTCTATAGTAACAGTGGATAATAGTCTCTGGGAAGGGAGTGTGAGTGTGGGATAGCAGGTATAGTAGGGAGAGATGGTGCCTATAGTAACAGTGGGATAATAGTCTCTGGGAAGGGACTGTGACTGTGGAATAGCAGGTATATTAAACCAAAAGCTGAAGGACATTGATAGTCTTACCATGTATATTTATATTATGCTGCAGTACTCACCATCATTAAAGGTGCTTCACGGTACAACATGAAACAACATTTTCCATGGCAGTATAAACATTGTAGGGTTAGAAGATCTACTAGAATTTTACTAAAAATAATTCTGGAGTACCTAGATAAATTATAATCTCCACTTCCATTGGAATTGACAGACTGTTTGGCCATTAGAGAGAAATTAAATGCTACATAAAAACTTTGGCAAAACTGCTCTGAATGCAGAATGAGAGCGAAATTCTATATCAAACATATTTTCATTTCATCTGAAAGACAAATATGGAGGAAATACAGAAAAACAATCACCAATTGGGTTTCTTTATAAGCAGCTCCTGACGCTTTCATGTTTGTGAAAATACTTCCGATTGTGTTTTACTTGGAGTGGGAGATGAGCGGAGTCGGGATTCCAGAGAATGTCATCAGTTTCCTCCCAGACACTTCCAAACTGTTGACAAAAATAAAAATCCCCACAAGGATTTTGTTCACATTTTCCACTTATTGACTTGACTTTGTTAATAAGATTTCTTTTTCTGCCTTTCTGCTGTTTGTTTTGTGCTGTAAATGAGACAATTATTTTTCCATCCGCACAGATTAAGTGAAATAGCTTGTGATTTTTAGCCTTTTGTCTAATTATTCAGAAGTTTGTGTTACCCATTCAAAACTTGAATTTAAAAAAATATATTTGGAAGTTTATTATTGTAACACAGCTTTAATGTAAATAACCTGAGTATTCTATAGGAGCCACTTTGGCACCATTTTTCCATGTGCCATAGCCCACATCACCAAAAATAGCTGTTTCTGTGAATTAGTGACAAATGACTTGAATATAAATTTACTAATAATTATATGGGGGCCGTTTTGGCACCATTTTTCCATGTGCCATAGCCTAAACCACCATAAAGAGCTGTTTCTGTGAAATAGTGAAACATGACTTGAATATAAATTTATTGAGAATTCTATGGTCGCCACTTTGGAACCATTTTTCCATGTGCCATAGCCAAAACCACCAAAAAGAGTTGTTTCTGTGAAATAGTGACACACGGCTTGTATATAAATTTACTGAGAATTCTATAAGAGCCACTTTGGAACCACTTTTCCACGTGTCATAGCACAAACCATCATAAAGAGTTGTTATTTAACAGTCACTAATATATAGTTAAATCCTAGTCGTTGAAACTGCTGACACAATCTTCTCTCAGTTTTAACACCTCCATCAACTTTTGGCAGGAAGGGGTTATATTAAAAAAGGAACAATTATAAAAAAAACCTCCATTAACAACCTCAATCAGATACAGTAACTCAAATATAAATTTAAAAATGTAAACGGTATAAAGCTGGCCATAGATGCAAAGATCCGATCGTACGAATCATCGTACGATCGGACTTTCCCATCTCCCGACCCGCCACTAACCATTCAGATCAAAGTCTTACCAGTCAGATTAGTTAAAGAACAGATCAGCAATGTTCTGCCCCTGACAGCAATCGTACGATATCTATGTCCAACCAAAGCTAGTGACAGTCTCCCACTGAAAATCGTACGATCGGCAATACACGCAGAGATATTATCGGCAGCCGACAGAAATTTTCTAACCTGTCCGATCGACCAAACGACCGATCTCCGCCGGACGAAAAATGTCGGGACTCTCCACACACGTTCCGAAAATCGTACGAATCCTCGATTCGTACGATCAGATCTTTGCGTCTATGGCCAGCTTTACACTTGTGAAATCAGACATGGTTAGAAATGACCAGGAAACAAAATGTTGTAGACAAAGGATTTTTTTTACAGTATAGAGTGGGGGTCCCCAACCTTTTTTGTTAGTTGGGGAGCAACACAAGCATGAAAACATTTCCTGACGTGCCAAATGTGATTGGCTGTTGGTAGCCCCTATGTGGACTGACAGCCTACAGGAGACTCTGTTTGGCAGTACACATGTTTTTTATGCAAATAAAATTAGCCTCCAAGCCTGGAATTCAAAAATAAGCTCCTGCTTTGAGGCCACTGGAAGCAAAATCCAAATGGTTGGGGAGCAACATGTTTCTCAGAAGCCACTGGTTGAGGATCACTGGTGTAGAGGCACAGATGTACAATGTTGTAGTTATTGTCCATGAACAATATTATCTTGATAAATTAACATCCTAGAAGTATAGTTTAACTTTCAAAGTAACAGCCATAAAAGACCCTTTCCTTATCAAATAATATATTGCAAAGAAACTGTTATATGACATTGAGTCAGTGCCATATTTACCATATAAGTACCCATGGGCCTGTGCCTAGGAGGATAATATTGGGGGAACCATTGGTAGAATTTAGTGGGATGCTCATCTTAACATAAACTTTGAGTATATTCTAGGTTAGGTCAATTTGAATTTAGGTTTGACTATTTCCACTTTTAGGATAGTTACAGTATGTTCTGGCACTCAACCATCTGGATTACAGCTTCTTTCTGGTGGCCAGTTGTATTTGTCTCTCCATCATTTAATTGCTCACCTAACCTTTAGCAGTTACTATATGATAGTACTGTACTGCATGTTTTGGGGGGCTGGGGGAATTAAAATGAAATGATCATGTCATTCAAAAAAGTCTCCGGAAGTTTTGAGAAGTCTGGGCCATACAGTTTTGTGTTTTTATCCAGGAATGACTGTTAGCTTATTATTGTTTTATGTTGAGGATGACATTGTAAGACATGTTTGGTGCTTTGGTATATAGAGAGGAGAACAAAATATACATGAGCCCATTGTGCATCCAGGGCAGAACAGCTGTAGAAGTTTAAATCTTCAGCAGAAAGGAGGTTGAATGTATTGACTATCCCTACATGACAATTCAGTAACATACTCTACTCTACTGCTATCTATGTCCCTGTTTGCTTATAGTCTATGAATGGTTCTAACCATACACATATATCTAGGGATGCACCAAATCCAGGATTTGGTTCGGGATTCGGGCCAGGATTTGGCCTTTTTCAGCAGGATTCTGATTCGTCCGAATCTGGGAGGGAAATCATGTGACTTTTTGTCAGAAAACAAGGAAGTAAAACATTTTTCCCCTTCCCATCCCTAATTAGCATATGCAAATTAGGGTTCGGATTCGGTTTTTTGGCCGAATCCAAAATAGTGAATTCGGTGCATCCCTACATATATCCTTATGGCAGTATAATCACTGCCTAGTCATGTGACCCATACAGTCATGTTTCAGCAATACCAGTGACTTCCAGTTTCTCATTCGGTGCCACAATTTAAACTTCCCCTTTTTACCATTCTAGATTCTGCCATTATTGATCATACCCAACCCAACGCAAGGCTCACTTTAATGCACTCCTCCTTCAATAGATAATAGCAAATATAAGGAGGTGCACTATTCATTTGCATGAATCTTGGGGTACATTGGGTCACAGCATCTACATAACCCCATATAATATCAGTCTTTATATCCACAGTACTCTGAATCATATCAGTCTTTATACAGTATCTACATAACCCCATATTATATCAGTCTCTACTCTATATCTACAGTACCCCTTATCATATTAGTCTCTATACCTACAGTACTGTAAGGGTACCTGGTGGTCCAGTGGTTTGGAGAGGATGCTTTCTCCTTTTATGTGACCTCATTGCGTGTGGCACACGCAAAGGGCCCTTTGCCTACAACGCATTGCCCAACGTAAGGTCTATTTTCAGTAGTTCTTGGTGCAATTTCTAGTGTTCTGATCTGTTCCTGCCCTTGTCTAGTCCGCTGCCTGTCCTGACCCTTGCCAGTGTACTGACTACTCTCTTGGATCCAGCTTTGTACTGAGATATTAATGTGTTTGACCCGGCCTGTGACCTCGACTACTCTGTTGTCTCCTGTAATTGTACTGCTTCTCCTGGTATCAACCCGGCCTGTCCCTTGACAACGCCCCTTGTTCTCCGTTCCAGTTACAACATTCGGTTCCCTTGTCTGCCCAGAACTCTCTCCTTGGTCCTCTCACATTAAGACCTGGCGACACACGAGTAGCGGAGGGCTCCTCCTGAAGCGAAAGGTGATTGTTATAGGTGGAAGAGTGAGCTGCGACTAGGACCTTGCCACTAGTTCTGGATTTGGGACTCCATTCATAACAAGTACCCCGTATAATATAAGTCTCTATATAAACAGTACCCCTTTATGTAAAGTTCTGTCAAATGCTATTTACAGTTGGAAAGAATGACTTGAGAACTAAGTCAATAACCTGCTGACTGTCTGTATGTAGAAGCAAGACCAATCAGCCAATCAGACATTTTCTTTTATTATTTTAAACTCACTAGATAGACTAATAGAAGGTGGACGGAGCCCATGGTACTGGATGGAGCTGTCACTGTCTTAGTCCCATAGTCCCACTCTTTGCCCCAATCAGACTAAAGGAGTGCAATGTGCAGCAATGCCACCAGTATTGGGCTGTGTCTCTTATTGCACCTGGCATAGCAAAGGCAGTGTCATTACCAGCAAACCAAGCTCAGAATACATATACAGTATGTGTATATATATATAAAAAAAAATTTCTTTCAACAGAAGTAAAAATGAGCAACATAAATTATATTTTATTGTTATTATTGTAGATCTGTTTGTGGCGCCAGTGTTCCTTGTATTTGGCTGAACATTTTGCTGCAACAGGATCATTTTTAACAAACCATAACCAAATATCTTCCTAAAATAACTGGCAACATGACATTTTTATTGCTATTAAAGAAATGGCCAAACTGATGCTGGTGGCCCATATGTAAATTGTTTCAAGAAAAGCAAAACCAAGTGATATCAGGTTCTGTTTTTACTACGGGGTCTTCTGATGTTATGGGAAAGGGATGGTGTACCATCGGCTGACTGGGTGTCACAGCTGTGCAAGCAACGGCTTCCATCGCATAATAACATTATTAGAATTATGGCTGGTTTAAATTGAATATACATTGATGTGCAAAAACCATCACATTTATGTTTCTAGTGTTTCATCTGCTGTCTTTACTTTCCCTTACTTCCCCCGACTGTCGATACTCTAGCAAAGACAAGTGCCACCAACCAGTAGATCAGCAACTTGGCCAACAGCAAGCAGGTTGGTATGTACTTATAGTATACTCTGCTGCATGCAATCATCTTTAAAGGGGCCACCTAAAGTTTCCCAGTAATGTTGATGGTGTTTTTTTGTTCTTTATTTTGTGTGCTTTTGAATTATTTAATCTTTTTCCCTGTACATCTCTAGTTGGACATTTCAACTGTTTTGTGGTAATGTGATAAAAATGGCTCATTTATTATTGCTCTGAATAAAAGTGCTCCATGCATAGAGCACTTGTGCCCGGAGCAATGGCCGTTACGTAGACAGGTAATGGCCCCTGCCTCTCCATAGCTTGTACACCTGAAGAACATGCAAGATCCAGGCTCTTTCCATTCCACCCTAGACAGGTTATGGCCCCTACCTCTCCATAGTATGTTCACCTAAAGAACATGCAAGATCCAGGCTCTTTGCATTCCAATCGAGAAGATGAAAGAACTGGACCTCCAGGGATGTCCCTTCAAACAAGGTGCAAAATGCAAAAAATTGAAGGCCCTTGTTTTGAAAATAAGCAAGAAAGCAGAAAGTTTGTACCCAGTCTTGTAACTTATTGCCACCTATTGGCTGGTAGAATTTACCGGTACTGGTCATCCATTGACCTCATGCTTACAGTATTTGTATGATCCCCCTAAATTGGTGGGGAAGAACTTACAGAACTTACATAAGTGCAAAGGGACTAAGGGGAGCAAGAGCATGTCGCTTAGTGCTCATGCAGAAAACACGTCTGTCTGGGGCCTGGCTGTGCTTTTCATCTTGTACCAGCCTTGCCCTTTACAGCCTGCCCTGTGGCTTATGGCCTTTGTAACTTGTAGGTCAAATGATATGAAAGTTAGGCAGCAGGAGGGACATGGCTACATGCCTACCCCTATCAGGCAGAAACCTGCTGCAAGTCAACTAGGATGGAAAACAGGGTGCAAAGAGCAAAAACATGGTGCATTGTGCTCCTTTATTTACACACTGCACACTGGTTTATGAGGTGGTGTTTAAATCCACTAATCCTTTGTGTTTTCAAAATGGGTTGCATTCCTTCTTAGCAAATTATAGGTGTGCAAACCTAGTTTATTTTCAAGGTTTCTAAGTGGAAGACTCGTCCAAGTAACATGGTTGAAGACAAAGTTCATGTATTAAAGTGACCATTAGATGGTAAATAAACATCTTTCCACACGGGTGTAGAAACCACCAGAAAAACCCTTCAGAATCTCAACAGCTTATCCATCACTGTGCAAACACACTCACACTGCCATATGCGTTTTATAATGCTTTTGAACTTCTGGGGTCATACCTGTTTTTTATTTAACCTACTGCTCTCCAAGGATGTTTAGGAACCTCAACTAGAATTTGAAAGGAACTGGAGTGTTGAACGTTAATAGTATTCAAGTCCTAGTAATGATATTATTTCTGCAAAGTGTCCAGACCAATCTTACATTTACAGTCTTGGCACCATTATTAGGCTGTATCTTTATCTTTGATTTATTGATTTGTGGCTGCTTATTTGAGGGATGTTTTCCAAATGTTAATGTTTTATGTACAAAAAGTAGCCAAGCTAACATGAATTTGTGGTTCTGCCTTGTGTTGTTGGAAGCTCATTCATTATGTGCAGGTATTTCATGTGATGATGGAAAGCAGTGCATACTTTAATACTGTATTTCGTTAAAACAAATGAAAGGTCATTTATAAACTTGTCACAAATGATCCCTTCCCTAGAAAGGCTTTACCCAGGTGCAAAGCAGAGAATTTTAGGGCTTGGAGTGATGACATTCATAGAGTTTTAGGGCTTGGAGTGGTGAGTTTTAGGGTTTGGACCAGTGAGTTTTAAGGCAAGAAATGATGAGTTTTAGGGTTTGTAGTGGGGAGTTTTAGGGGCAAGAAGTGGTGAGTTTAGGGGCATGAAGTGGTGAGTTTAGGGGAAAGAAGTGGCGAGTTTTAGGGGCCAGAAGTGGTGAGTTTTAGGGCTTGGAGTAATGACTTTTAAGGCAAGATGTGGTGAGTTTTAGGGGTAAGGAGTGGTGAGTTTTAGGGACAAGGAGTGTTGAGTTTTATGGTTTAGAATGGTGAAATTCAGGGCTTGTGGTGATGCATTTTAGAGCCCCCTCAACACAACTCCAAGAAATGGAGACAAAAAGGAACACCAAGAGCCCCAATAGTGTAATATGTTTTTACAAGGAGTAATGGTAGAGTAAACAAGTTAATACTCACAAACCAGGGTTACCGATAGGCAACCACTATATAGGCAGGTGGGGAGATTATCCTGACCCCACTCAGGAATAGGACGTCGCTCTCTGTAGAAGAAGAAAACGGGCATGATACCCCTCCACTCGGGATGGACTTGATATGGTAGTAAGACAAAACAGAGGCGCCAAAAGGATAAAAATAGCTAAAAGCACTTAAAAACCCAATGGGTAATTCAGAGGAGGTAGTAATGAACTTACCTCCTCCAAGCAGACACCAACGAAAGTGGTAATTTTCAATAATAGTTTATTCACAAATTCACTGTTTTGTGAATAAACTATTATTGAAAATTACCACTTTCGTTGGTGTCTGCTTGGAGGAGGTAAGTTCATTACTACCTCCTCTGAATTACCCATTGGGTTTTTAAGTGCTTTTAGCTATTTTTATCCTTTTGGCGCCTCTGTTTTGTCTTACTACAACTCCAAGAAATGATGAGTTTTAGGGTTTGTAGTAGGGAGTTTTAGGGGCACAAAGTGGTGAGTTGTAGGGGCAAGAAGTGGCGAGTTTTAGGGCTTGGAGTAGTGACTTTTAAGGCAAGAAGTGGTGAGTTTTAAGGTTTGGAGTGGTGAGTTTTAGGGCAAGAAGTGGTAAGTTTTAGGGGTAAGGAGTGGTGAGTTTTAGGGATTGGAGTGGTGAGTTTTAGGGACATGGCGTGTTGAGTCTTATGGTTTAGAATGGTGAGATTAAGGGCTTGTGGTGATGCATTTTAGAGCCCCCTCAACACAACTCCAAGGTAAACATTTATTCTATTGGGCAGCAGTGGCATTTAATAAGGGATCCCACCATGTGACATGCCCCTTTTCAAAATATATTTTGTGTTTTTTATATATATATGGAATTGCAACTCACTATTATTGCTGTTTATGGGGGCTGCACTTTGGACACTGCTATTTGATTCTGCCCTCACCCCAAAATCTAACCTTTTACTCCAGTGGCCTCCCATGTTGACAGAAGGCATCATGGAACCTCTGCATTGCTGCTTCATTATAAACATTTATCTTGTGTCCGATGCACAGTGGCAAGAACTACAAATGGCTGCCTCCCCAAGCAGAATCTTTTTAGGCCTTTACATCGACCTTAGTGGCATTGTATTGGTTCTACAATAACAATTTTACCAAGCAAGAAGCTGGTGCTTTAAACGTCTGAATTTAAGTCTGAGCCTGAGGATCGGAGCTCTGGTGACCCCACCATTTCAGTGTGTACTCATTGCGACACAGGCTGATGTAAGTGGGTTTAAGTGCCTTTTGGAATGTGTTGATTTATTTGCTCTAAAATAATCAGGATTTACATATAAAACTGAAGTAGCTGCAGTCTGGTATAAATCATCTGGCAGAGTTCGGCGAGAATACAGAAGCACCGGCACATCTATAACTGTTTGTTTTATAATCACAAGCAAAGGAACATTTTATTAGGAACTGTATTAGGTTTTTATGATCCTCTGACTAAAGTCTAACCTTTTCCATAGGCATTTTTATGTATTAAATACCTGAGACCACAGGCCCTATACCATGCGTGGGCCAGTATCTCCCCTGTATTCATTATGTGTCCACTTTATACTCATACATCATTTCTCAGCCTTTCAAGAGATTTTTATACTCCCCTTCATGCTAAAGATTTTCATATATGTTTATGCATGACATTATTACTGTATAATAATCTATAATAGACAATAGACCCGTGGCACTGATGTAAGTATTTGTGGCAATAGGGTCTGCCGAAGCCTAAGGGCCCTGGTTGCTACACCAGCCCCTACATATGTAACCTGCCTTTGACATTAGATGAAGTTAGAGGACTAGAACACAGTTAGAGGCTTTGTTTTAATTCCCTGTAACAAGGGCACCAACAATTTTAAAAGCTCCAGATCGCACCGGATGAAAAGAATCAGGTGAGGTGGAGATCACGGCATCAGTGGGAGCAAGACAGTCCTGTTCTTACCTCCTGCCATGGGGCTAATGTTCAACATAATAGGGCAGGGCTATAAGGACATGAACTATAATTGTTTATATATAATGTAATTTACACTATGTTCAGTAGGCAGCAACCCTTATATTTGGCCACAGATTGGGATCCCTAGGAAGTTTGTAGAGTTGGGTGAGGTCCTAGGCCTTGTTTGATGGAACTTTCCTCAGGTGAGAGGATAGCCACAGGTATGGATAAAGAGTATACAGGAGAGGATCAATGACTGGTGGAGTTCTGGATGGTGCCCCACCCTTCCTCATACATGTCCACCCTACCTCTGACCAAGCACCAGGAAGATCTTTCTCTTTTTTTCCTTCGCTCTGTCTACCTTTCTCTTTTTTCCTTTCCTCTCTTTCTCTTTCTCCTCTTTCTTTTTCTTTCTCTCTCTCTTTCTCACTTTCTCTCGTCCTCTCTCTCTCTCTCTCTAACAATGAATTATCCTTACAGTATGATGCTTTTCCATTAACATTTCTAGGCTCTTTTTCATGCTACTAAATCTTCCATAATATATTAGCACCGAGAGCAATGTTTTTTACTTTCTTTCCAGCAATGACTTTCACAGCTCTATTTATGACTACCTGCTCAGCCATACAGATTAATTGAAATGTATTTATACACACCTCCCCAGCAGAGATTTATATGAGGCTGTAGTATGTAACTTCCTATCTGTCCCAAGAAAATATTCTTTTATATATCCTGCTTCCTGACTACTGTTTACAAGGGAGCAAGTAAGAAGACAAATATAGTGTGAAATAAATGTGATGGAACATTACACCTCATTTCCTACAAAGTAGAAACCACCCTTTGGCTCAATACGATTTAATTGTGATCCTTTGGACGGAAATTAAGTTATGATTCATTGTTTTCATTGAAAAAGGTTTATGGAATCATTAAACAAATCAACTTTAATCCCTCTATTTATATCTCCCCGTATTTTCTTTCTTTGCCTACCAAGATCAGTCTTCATCAGAATCCAGTGTTTCTGCCCTTAGTGTGTAATAGAGAACATATCGTGTTTTTCCCTTTGGTTCTCATGCAGATCGGATCAGCTCAAGTCAGTAACACGAAACATATCAGGATAAAGAAATTACAAAGAACAGTTGCAAGGAATTGTTCCAACAAACTCCTGTTGGAGCTGAACATGGAGAAACGGAAAGTTCTGATTTATGAAGATAGACAGGTGCGGCTGTAATTAAATAGTCAGAGATCGTCTCTCAATTTATTCTTTTTTGTATAACAAATCTGGAAATCAAATACGGAATCTGGGTTAATAGTCAGCAAAATTAGATATTTATAAGTCATTAGGTGTAGTAAAGAGTTGGATGTGTGTAACTTGTAGACTATTATTGCTCATGGAAAACATTGTGCTCTGGCCATACAGGGGGTTCACCTACTCCATGGCTTGACTGATGATCTAAAATAACATTCCCAAGAGAAAGCACATTCAGAATGGGGAAAGCCTCAGCTTTTTCTACACCAAGTTGCTTCTCCAGCAATTGCTGGAGTATAATGGGAAGATTTATGTTGGGAAGGATGGCATGTTGCCTAACTGCCAGCTGCATCATGTCCCAATCCATAGTGGACCATGCCTTGGCCAATGAAGTCTGTTTGTCTTATAGCTGATACACTAGTTTATTTCCGTTCTGTCTCAGTTGGACCTAATACCTCTAACCCTTATGGGTTCTGAGCTTCTCAAGTTAGAAACTTATCACTGGTAATATTACAGAGATCCTCAAGCTCATTATGGCTTTGTTTTACAACTTGAGCTTACGTTCTTTGGCTACCATTTGGAGATTCTAGTGAAAAAGGTGTCACAATTCTCAGTAGCACTGAGCAGAACCATGAGAGCAGTGTCAGACTGGATGGTGGGAGACTGGGAAAAAAACAGGTGGGCCCCACCAACCCAGACCTGCTTCCTGGCCAGAAACCCTGGGCACTGCTCCCTGACCCCCCCACATGAGAGGTACATAAGATACATGTGGAGAGGGATTGCTGCTGGGTCAGGTGAGGTGAGGCGGAGGGGGGTTGCAGCTGGGGTGACGGGCCTGGGTGGGTGTGAGGGCCCCTACAGTGGCAGGACCCCCCAGTTAGACTCTGTATGATAAGAAATTCTACAAAACCCAAGTTATATTACTGTATACATATGATGAGAGATCAGATGATCTACATTTTAACATTATCCTGGAATTTTTTGATTTTTGGCAAGGGTTGGAGAAATGATAAGTGCAGTAGAGAAGGAAAAGATAAGAAGAGCAAGTGTAAGTGCTCCTTAGACCTTTGGTCTTATGCAACTTTTATCATATAGACCCAGGAATTTTCCCCACCAATTAACCAAAGTGAATGAAGGTCACATGTTCTGGTTAAAGGGATACTGTCATGAAAAAATTTTTTCAAAATGAATCAGTTAATAATGCTGCTCCAGCAGATTTCTGCACTGAAATCCATTTCTCAAAAGAGCAAACAGATTTTTTTATATTCAATTTTTGAAATCTGACATGGGGCTAGACATATTGTAAATTTCCCAGCTGCCCCAAGTCATGTGACTTGTGCTCTGATAAACTTCAATCACTCTTTGCTGCTGTACTGCAAGTTGGAGTGATATCACCCCCTCCCTTTTCTCCCCCAGCAGCCAAACAACAGAACAATGGGAAGGTAACCAGATAGCAGCTCCCTAACACAAGATAACAGCTCCCTAACACAAGATAACAGCTGCCTGGTAGATCTAAGAACAGCACTCAATAGTAAAAACCCATGTCCCACTGAGACACATTCAGTTACATTGAGAAGGAAAAACAGCAGCCTGCCAGAAAGCAAGTCACATGACCAGGGGCAGCTGGGAAATTGACAAAATGTCTAGCCCCATGTCAGATTTCAAAATTGAATATAAAAAAAACTGTTTGCTCTTTTGAGAAATGGATTTCAGTGCAGAATTCTGCTGGAGTAGCACTATTAACTGATGCGTTTTGAAAAAAACATGTTTTCCAATGACAGGATCCCTTTAAGGTTTAAAAAGTGTTTTAGTGTACCCCTAGTTTGTTTTGTTTTTAGCTGTGTACCCATTTGTAGTGAGTTCTTTTTGTAAGGGATCTTCTTTTTACTAAATGCTTCTGTTTAACTGTGGACATTCCCTGATTATTTTGGTACAGGCATGGGATCCGTTAACCGTTAACTCGTCTCCATCACTCAAACAGGACATTATTGTATTAGAGAGGGTACAGAGAAGGGCAACTAAGCTGGTAAAAGGTATTGAAAATCTTAGCTATGAGGAAAGACTGGCCAAATTGGGGATGTTCACTCTGGAGAAGAGGCGCTTAAGGGGTGATATGATAACTATGTATAAATATATAAGGGGATCATATAATAATCTCTCTAATGTTTTATTTACCAGTAGGTCTTTCCAGCTGACACAAGGTCACCCATTCCGATTAGAAGAAAAGAGGTTCCGCCTAAATATTGAGAAGGGGTTTGTTACAGTGAGAGCTGTGAAGATGTGGAATTGTCTCCCTGAATCAGTGGTACAGGCTGATACATTAGATAGGTATAAGAAGGGGTTGGATGGTGTTTAGCAAGTGAGGGAATACAGGGATATGGGAGATAGCTCATAGTACAAGATGATCCAGGGACTAGTCAGATTGCCATTTTGGAGTCAGGAAGAATTTTTTTTCCCCTCTGAGGCAAATTGGAAAGGTTTTTTTTGCCATCCCTTGGATCAACTAGGTTTTATACAGACTTAAATGGTTGAACTTGATGGACCTTACTTACTATGTTACTACTATATGTTATCCAGTTCAGAATTAGGGAAAGACTGTCTTCAATACATTCCATTGTATCCAAATAATCCACATTTTTTAAAATGATTTCCTTTTTCTGTGTAATAATAAAACAGTAACTTGTACTTGATCCAAACTAAGAGATAATCAATCCCTATAGGAAACAAAACCGGCCTATTGGGTTTATGTAATGTTTAGATGACTTTTAGTAGACTTAAGGTATCAAGATCCAATTTACGGAAAGATCCGTCATCCGGAAAACCCCAGGTCCTGAGCATTCTGGATAATAGATCCCATGCCTTTATTTGATTATTTAATATTTGTAGTGCCCAGGAGAGTCTACAAAATGGGTTTTGGTGAGGAAATGGCCAAAACATTCAGCTTGCACAGTAACAAACTTATTGGACCAATTAGCATACCAAATATTAGAGTTCCTGTTGATGCATGTGTAAGAGATCAGGAGAACACAGTGAACACGGCGAAGGGGAACATCTGTGTTTTACATTACAAAGATCAGGAGAAAGGCACAGCTATAACATTTAGAAGAGACTATTATAGGCTAGAACGGTTCCATTTGTACACGGAGCACAGGTACACGTAGTCCGTCTGTTCAACGTTGGACTTGGCTGACATCAGAGTCTGGGCATGTAAGTGATGTACAAGAGGCTTCTTGGATGGAACCAAAAGAGCAACTCAGTAGCTTTGCAGCCAAACCTTAAAGTCTACAAAAAAAAGCAAAAGAAGCCAAACGAAGGCATATTTGAATGCCGGTGATGTAATTGTATCGTTTTCAGTTCGAGTGTTCTGGTCACCGAGCTTCTGAACACCCTGTAGGCCAAACGATTGAAGACAGAGTTTATGGTGAAAAATTATTTTTCAACTGAGACATGACAGTAAGAAGCATATCATGGTCAGAACCGCAACAAATGCTGGTTTCAACAGAGGGAAATTTGACACCGACATGAACCTTTCTTTTACGGTGCTACTTAGTGATCCTGAAAGGTGCGAGACAGACGATCCTGGAATGTCTTTTTGAGAGCATATTTTAAGGCTTAGGTAAAAGGAGCTATAAAAAGATTCATGGAGAAACTGATGGATATTAACGGAATTTATAACGTCGACTCTTCTGAGAGACAGGAATTTGGAGTTTAAAGGGACTCTGTCAGTGAAATAAAATATGAGCTTGTTGTAAGTTTCAGATAAATGTTTTATGGATGTATCAGATAAAATATGTCCTACTGTAATTTTTAAGGATATTAGAAGCCTCTGAGGGGTTTTGTAACCATATAAAGGCACAAGGCTGCAGGCTGAGTTATACAGGGAACTCTGAGTATCACTCATGTATTATAAGGAATAATGTAGACCCTACTGTAAATGATAAGGATATTAGAAGTCACTGAGGGGTTGTTCTGTGACCATATAAAGACACAAGGCTGCAGGCTGAGTTATACAGGGAGCTCTGAGTATCACTCATGTATTATAAGGGATAATGTACCCCCTACTGTAAATGATAAGGATATTAGAAGCCTCTGAGGGGTTGTTCTGTGACCATATAAAGGCACAAGGCTGCAGGCTGAGTTATACAGGGAACTCTGAGTATCACTCATGTATTATAAGGGATAATGTACCCCCTACTGTAAATGATAAGGATATAAGAAGTCACTGAGGGGTTGTTCTGTGACCATATAAAGGCACAAGGCTGCAGGCTGAGTTATACAGGGAACTCTGAGTATCACTCATGTATTATGAGGGATAATGTACCCCCTACTGTAAATTATAAGGATATTAGAATTCACTGAGGGGTTGTTCTGTGACCATATAAAGGCACAAGGCTGCAGGCTGAGTTATACACGGAACTCTGAGTATTACTCATGTATTATAAGGGATAATGTACCCCCTACTGTAAATGATAAGGATATCAGAAGTCACTGAGGGGTTCTATGACCATATAAAGGCACAAGGATGCAGGCTGAGTTAAGCTGGCCATAGACTCAAAGATCCGCTCGTTTGGCGACATCGCCAAATGAGCTTATCTTTCCCCGATATGCCACTAACGACATGGCTATGTCGGGGGGTAATTCGACCGTTCGGCCGTATGGTTGAACGATCTAATTTACGATACGCCAAGGGGATCCGATGGGTCGGTCGGGTAAAAATCAAACCTTACCGATCGATATCGTGGCCAGATATCGATCGGCAAGACCCGTCGGAAGCTCCCATATAAGGCAGATCAACTGTCAAATTGGTCTAAATGACTGTAAATAATTGGACCTGGGAATCAGCACATTATACACTATTTGTGTGCCTGTAGTAATACCTGCCCACCTATTTGTAGAGTGTCTAACAAAAAGCACCCAAACTCAATTATCCATAACTATCAAGCCCCGTGAGTCTCTGTTTAATTTTTTTGTTTGCAACACAGTGCAATTAGTGTGCTTCCAACAAGGTTAATGTTAAATGAAAATATTGGCAGCAAGGAGAGGAACGGGATTTTTGAGCCCTAGTTAAAGCTTGGACCACACAAAAACTCACACCTTTGGTAATAAAAAGGGAATTGTTTATTTTACTTAAGTGTTTTGCTAACTGGTTTGTGGTTATGCAGGAAAGCCCAGAATTCTTGTAATTTATTGTCCTTTTCTTCAATATGGATCCGTCTGACAATTACCGTTGTACTGTACGTGCCCCAGTCGTGCAACGTTTTATGTGCTGTGTGGAAGGGATCAGTGGTAACAAATGAAGATGAGTTGTAGAAACCTCGAAACTAATTATCCATGACATTAGTTCTCTGGAGGGTTAGAAAAATTTGTGAAAAAGTTCTGAGCTTCCATAACTACAGCTGTATGCATCTCTCATGTCTTTAGTTACAAAGCTGACTGTGCACCTCCTCTATCTCTGCTTTCATTGGCACTTTTTTGGGTTCAATGGATGGAATACAGTGTTGGACTGGGGGGGTCCGGACACACCACGGCTGCTGTATCTGGAGCCCTCATGATTTGCCCAGGGCAAGCCAAAGTGTGACTATGTGACTGGTTAGTTCAGCCAGTTGCTGTGAGCCTTCTAGAGATGATGGTGTTGGTCGGTCAGCATAGCTGCCTGCCCTGAACTCCTGTGTGTTGTATTGATGTAGCTAGTTCCCAACTGGATCTGCTCATGTGAAAAATGCCTCCAGGAGGGGGAATGTGGTTAGCCAGCACCCAGAAGGTAAAAAGTTTGACTTTGAAAGAGCAGTACATTTTCTGCGGGAGAGCAGTCCCATGAAGCTAACCTAATATACATAAAGTAAGGAGGTTATTTATCAAAATCCCAAAAAATCTCATTATTTTCTGAAAGCTACTCAGACCAAATCCGCAAAAGTTTTTTTCCCCTTATTTATCAATACATTTTCCCGAAAAATTTTTGTTCTGGAAAAAACTTTATAAAATCGTGCAAAAATCCATTACTTCTATGGATTTGTCGCTGAAAACTGCGACTTTTATGTATTTGACGCCCGAAAACCACAAAATCATTGGATTATAGCATGAAACCCATCACAGATCAGGATACCTTTAGGACTTCTCCTATTGACTTCTACATGAACTCGGCAGGTCTGAGTTGGAATACTTTTTTATTAAAAATGGTGTTTTATCCCTTTAAAAGGTTAATGAGATAAATTTGGACTTTGATAAATTACCCCCTATATTATCCCAGAGTTCTAGTGACTCTTAAGGGATAAGTAAGACTTTTATTTAAAATACCCTAAAATGACTCTAAACAGTTCCCAGAATAACATACCTTTCTCCCTGCATTCAGACTATGAAGACCTCAAAGAAGTGCCTACTGGGCATGCTCAATGCCTCTTCTCCAATGAAAATCAATCAGTAGAAAGACGGAAAGCTCGGAAAGAAAAAGGGGTGGAGTTCATAATGTAGTAAATGTGATTTACATGACGTTATTTACAGTTTGGCAACGCCTCCTAAATGTCTGCAAAATATCAATTCCCCTTTAAATGGACATACTGCAGTCTTAGAAAGCAAAGCAAAACAAGGTCAAATTGTTATCACCATAAAAAAATAATGCTAAGATTCAGGCTTTCCCAGTATTATGTATCAAAATAATACGAAAAATATTTTACTGATGTGCTTTTTCTGCGACTTTGACAAAATCTCTTCCTTGATAGAATTCTGTGCAGCCTTGCAAAGCAAGACAGCTCTTTAACGTGGAGAACACAGAACAAAATGTGCAGAAAATGAGCTTTAGTATATGATCTCGATTCTGGGGACGTTTACAATCAGTTAAAACGATAAAATACAAACTGCTGGAAAATTCCATGAAAATAATAGAAACCTTCGATGCAGAAATACTTTTGTGACCTCCCAATTAATTCCACCTCTGAAAGGACAAACAAATAAAATCCTTGCAAGAATTTTCATTTTTTTTTTACATTGGGATAGATTCTTCTAATTCAGAAAATTAATTTGTGGAATATGGAGAGTTATTGAGAATTAATTTACAAGAAAGCATGGCAAGGCAAGAGCAGGAAGCGTAGTCTACAGATTGAGCAAAAAATAAGTTTAGGTCTTGCAGAAGAGGCTTTCAGCCAGAGGTTCCCAAACAAGGGCTGGTTCCATAGAAGGGCTCAAAGCATTGGGTCTGAGTTTGTAGGCCTGTTGGCAGTTAGTGATTAATGGCTTTGCCCATTGTGTCAACAACCTGAAACCAAATTTTGTTTATGAACCCCCCTGCTTAGACATCACACAAGACTTATGAGACATTTCTTGCTGAATTAAAACATTGAGAACCCAATTTTCAAGAGCAAATGTCTGTAGAAGTGGCTTAATAAATTGAGGCTTATGAAGCACCATGAAGGAACCTTGATCTCCTCTAACTTTTCACAGTTAGCTTAGCTTAGAGCTGTTGTTAAGGAAGCCAGCACAGGTTGATGTCTGAGGTCTAACATAGGAAATGGAAGCAAATATAAATAATAATAAAAAAATCACCTTATACTGTATATACAGGTATAGGATCCATTATCCGGAAATCCATTATCCAGATAGCTCTAAATTATGGGAAGGCCATCTCCCATAGACTTCATTTTAATTAAATAATTCACATTTTAAAAAATGATTTTCTCTGTAATAATAAAACAGTAGCTTGTATTTGATCCCAACAAAGATATAATTAATCCTTAAATGAGGCAAAACAATCCAATTGGGTTTGTTTAATAAATTTTTTTTAATAGACTTAGGGGGTTATTTCCTATTTGTCTCATATTTTTTTATTAAACCAAGCTCGACCAAACTCCCAACCACGATTTTATCTATTTTATCAATAAAAATTAAAAGAAAACTCGAAAAGTTGGGTCGTGAAAAAACTCGCTCAATATTTTCAAGTTATTGTGCCGAAAACCACAACGTTTTCGAAACCCAGTGCAGATCACAATATCTTCAAATTATAAAAGGGACATCTGCCATTGACTTCTACATGACCTCGGTAGGTTTGAGATGGCAGATTTTCAGATTCAGACTTTTTGCAGCTTCAGGATATAATAAATCTAAAAAATTTGATTTTTTTTTGTTCCTCTTTGAGTTTTTGCCAAAAAAATCTCAACCATAAAAAATTGAGGGTTAGTAAACCCCTTAAAGTAATCCAAATTACTGAAAGACCCCCAGGTCCCAAGCATTTTGTATAACAGGTCCAATACTTGTATAATTTATCAACAAGGGGTAACATCAACCCAATGATGTGACAAATTTGCACAGCTACATACATTCCTGATCATGGTTGGACCTCTCTGTGTACTGTTAGGTGCTGAACATGCTCTAGTGTTGGGAAACACATGTGCCTGATGCAGTAGACAAGGCAATAAATATTTGAGGACATTTACTTTTTTGAGGGATAATCTTAAAGAACTAGATCTTCCCTATTGAAATGTATGTCATAAGTCTTCTATCTTTTCTGGGCCTCCCATTACACTTTGGTGTAGAAATATTATTATGCAAAAACATTTATTAAACACTATTATTACTAGTTGGTACACCAGCAACTAGAAATAGGGGTATTATGTACCACGCAGAAGGAAAAGTTAGAGGAGATCAAGGTTCCTTCATGGTGCTTCATAGGCCTCAATTTATTAAGCCACTTCTACAGACATTTGCTCTTGAAAATTGGGTTCTCAATGTTTTAATTCAGCAAGAAATGTCTCATAAGTCTGGTGTGATGTCTAAGCGGGGGGGTTCATAAACAAAATTTGGTTTCAGGTTGTTGACACAATGGGCATAACATTAAGGAGAATTTTCTGGTTTTGCTACAAATAAACTTGTACATTTTCTGTTCCTGGCACTGATAAGTGTTCGGGGTCAAGAACTATTTAACCACTGTACAAAATGCCTGGCTACTTAGCACTGCCATTGAGAGTTCACCAAGGGGATACATCTATGGACCCAACAGGCTGCCCACATAACATTATAAACAATCTTTTTCCTAACTAGTATTTTACTGTATTCAGCGGGCCAGATACTGATGGAAGTTTATATTACAGTGCTGCCCAAGCAGGGAAAAGGTCCAAGACTATGGTTAAGTTTCAGGCCAACCAGTTCTCTTAAATTATGATGTCAGATTGTATCCAAAATTTAATCCAAACAGAATCCTAAAATAATTCATCCTGACTAAGTTAATTTAGTGTCCAACACAGAAAGAAAAGACAACGCCATAAAAACGAACACTTCAATTATTCTAGCCATCATGCCAAGAATAATCACTTGTGTTGTTCAAAAGGTTTTTGAGCTGATTTTATTTTTTAAGGAGAGATTTTAATGGTTTTCCCTCTGTCATTATGTTTATTGGAGCCATGACCTAAATAAACATAGGCCTGCTCTCCGGGTTCTTTCCGTATTGTACACCCAGAGATGTTAGTTAAGGTTTGAAGGAGAGTAGAATGGAACCACTCTGCTTATAGTTGGCCTGGGAAGGGATAGGTACTGTTTTAGTAAAAATCTAGAATTTGAAAGAGTCAATTTACATTTAAGTAAATTTGCTGATATTTTACAAAGATGGTGATGGCTGTTACCACTTTCAGCCTCAATAAGCTTTAGACCACAGGGTCAGAAACGTTTCAAACTTAAACCAATCCTAACCAGTTACTTGCAAACCCAACCCAGCCAGAAATCCTCTTCTACTTTTTAACCCAACTCTGATGAATGATGACTCATTATGTAGTAGAACACCTAAAACCTCTTTAAAAAGTAAGCTAAGTGCTTGGTCTAGTGAGCTGGCCACCTCCCAATAGGTAGTAGAAATGCAACCACAGGCCAACACAACTGAGCAATTTCATGCAACATGAAACTAGGGATGCACCAAATCCAGGATTAGGTTCAGTATTCACCAGGATTCTGGCTTTTGGATTCTGTTAAATCCTCATGCCTGGCTACGCCTACACCTGGGACTTGCTTTCTTGGCCTAAACACGTCCGAACCAAAGGGTTTCATGAGTTTCATGTCAACCAACTCATTACTAGATAGCTATATAATAAGTCATTTCCTAAGTTTGTTGATGACCTGTGCATTATTCCTCTGTGCTAATTCCGATAGAAAATACAAGTGCATAATGGGTTCATCTTCAAAGGCCTAAAGAGAGAAAGACAGTACATATGCCCCGTTGTTTCATATTATGAAATGGGAACAATATGAGTTTTAGATGGATGTCTATTGCTGAGGAAAGTGTTCTTTGAAACTTATAAAGGCCCCACATACAATGCATACACACTAAACTCTAAACAATTGATCTTTAAATTACATCCGTGTTGCCTTTAATGTTTTGTGCTCTCTGAGTGCTTTTTAAATCCCCATTTTTTTGGTTGTGGGAAATGTACTCTACAGATGCGTCATAGGATATAATCTATTAAACTGGGAATATTACACCAGCCTAGTTACTGGTAGCAACCCAGGACTGACATGTTTTAATCAGTTTACAGCTGCTAGAATATTAAAAGAATATACAGTATGTTATCGGCTGTTGTAGGCAGAGGTTCACATTTACCCTTTGCTAGTAAATTAATCCTACTTTTTATCATTATATGAGGGACTCCTGCAGGGTCCTCTATTTTTCAGGACCTCCAGCATCAGACTCTATTGTAACAATATATAATTCAACCACAGGGTTACACAGGTGCCCACACTTACCAAGATGAATACATTTTGTCATTTACGCTACTAAGTCTGATGATTAAAATAAGGTGCCCCCATACACCCAGATCTCACTCAATTCAGTTTGCCATTCCAAGGCCAGTGTAAGAACTTATAGACCAGAAAATAGGAAAAAAGTTCATGCCCTTTGACATGTCATAGACATTCCTAAATCTCCAAAGGCACCTCTGAGAAACCTTACCGTAGGCAATAAAATGAGCAGAAAAGCCATTTGTGGTGCCTTATCCATTAACATCATTGTTATATAACCCTGAGTTCCTTCTGGGACATAGCTAAAAGATTCTAATGTGGAAACCAAATATTAGAATTAACTGCTCATTCCATATCCGCAATGGCTGGAAAGAAAATGTTTCCTTTAGAATCAAAAATAAAAACAGAATTACGGTTATAGAGAAAAATTAAACAATAATCTTCCTGAATCCACAAAAAATGGGAATATTTAGAAACCACGCAAACGTCTTAAAAATATGTATTTCCAAAGTTCCATTTGAAAAAGAAGTTCAAAATGTAATAAACGCTAAAACGAGCCAGTGGACACTTTACTTTAGACTTCTACCAACGTTTGGGAAAGGATTTACAGGAAGATTACCCATTTAAGCTCGGACTGGCGCAGTACCTGTAACAATATTTAAGGTCTGCAATAAAAATTTTAGTGGTTGGAGGAAACTAGACATGAAACCACCAAGCAGACTATATAGAACCTCTCTGGCTCATCTAAATAAACGTTTCATTGCATCCCAAGGGATGAAGTTGTTAAAGAGTCAAACTGGAGGCCTATATATCAAAATGCAAATTTGTGTAATTTTATAGGATTTTTCTACTTTGAATAAACTTGAATTTTTTTTAATCTCAAATATTTGCTTATTTATTAAAACTGAATATAAAAAAAAAATTGTTTGAAAAAAAGTGAAAAAAAAATAGAATACCTCAAATTTGTATTCTATTTACTTTTACTATTTATTCTATTTCTCGCAAAATTTGAAAAACTCGCATTGAAAATATGCTTAAAATTTGCCATAGCTGGCCCCAATTGTCTTCTACATGAACTCGGCTTGTTTAGATACCAAGGTTTCACATTTAAGTAGAGTTTGTGCTTAAATAACTTCATATATATGAATTTTTGAAAGTATAATCTGAATTCAGGAGTTTTAGAGTAAAAAAAATTATTTGTGTCAAATATGTTAAGTCAAACATTGATAAATCACCCCTAAATGTTCCCTATGTGCATGAAAGTTTATATAAGCCTATAGTATAAATATGTAAATTTCTGTATCAGAAGCTGGACCTGAGTTATTATCTCCTAGCACTGTTCTGGGGCTGTAACTCTTTGTATCCATCATCCAGTGACCATGATGAATCTTCTTGTTGCCTCCTCTTTTACTGTACCTACAATACAAGTTGTCAATGGCAAAAATGGATTGTTCTTAATATTCTAGAAAGAAAGTTCTACAAGCCCTAAAAGAAGATGTTTGCCATTATATATTATGATAGCTATTGTTCTCTGTTAGCCTTGGAGCATTCTTAGTTACTATGAATGCAATATTGTGGCAAATGTTTATGGACAAAAAAAATGCCAAACTCAGGCGGAAAATTTTGTTTTGTAGGATAGAAATGTTGGTCTCCAATGAAACTTGGATGGAGAGCCGAATACCCTATATAGTGCAACATGTTGAATATATTTACAGACAAACAAAATATGTCAAACTCTTAAATTTTTTAAAAAATCAGGGGGGACATTTTTGTAGGATGAAAATGTTGATGAAACTTGGATAGAGAGCAGGATAACCTGCTCAGTGCAACACGTTGCATAGGAAGAAGTAGAATTATGTAAAAATTGTAAAAAGTACAGTTTAAGTTATACAGTTAAGGTCATTAGGTTACTAAAGGAAGAAGCATATTCTTACAGGTTAGATTACTGGCCCCAAGATGACCTGGGTTTGATCCCTGTGTCAACTTGTCACTCAAAGGGGTAGATTTGAATGTAAAAATGCAAACCATAATGAATATATAATGGTGTATTATCATTCACATTGTCTTATGAAACATGTTTCCTGGGGCAGCCAGAAAACTACTCACTGAAATAGTTTCAAGCACCTCCAGTTATTTAGTGGGTCAATGTAACGGTTGGCACCCTAAATCTAGAACCGATGGCAAGTTCCCTGGTCTTGGCTCGTGCTTCTGCCTGTAGCAGCCATCTTTGGCTTTGGGAGGAGCCCTCAGCTACTCAGATGCCGCCAGGTCTTAAAACGAGAGGTGCAAGGCGAGGGGTTCTAAACAGGATGAGGGGCACAACTGTAGGCAGAGTCTTTGGGCTGAAGGTCACAATACAAGGCGTTATGCAGAATCGTGTCAGATCAGGCTGGGTCAGGGCAGGCAGGGAATAATCGTAGTCAGGCAGGCAAGTGGCAAACCAGGAAGTCAAACAGAGGGTTATGCGGAATTGGAGTCGGTAATCAGGCAAGGGTTAGGTTTCAGAAGCTAGAATAGTCAAAGCCAGGCAGGGTCAAAAACAGATATCAAACAGGAACAGGATCAGAATCGAATAGCTTAAGCTCAAAACACCACAAGGATAAACCTATAATGGGCAAGGTACTGAAACCAGAATGAGCCTTATATAGGGGTTTGAATTTCGCGCCAAAACGCGCATTTGCGCGTCTACGCCATAATGCCCGCGCGTCCACGTCCATAAATAGAACGAGACGCAAGATGGAAGAGCAAGAAGAACGGTGTGGTGGGCGTCCCCGCCGCACCACTGGACCACCAGGGCAAGTAATTTTTATTACAGTCAAGAGCTGGAGTGCAGGTAATGAACAGGGGCTGGTGGACTCTCTAGATGGAATCTCAGAGGAGTTAGAGGCTGGGGAATGGTTCTTAAATGAAGCTTCTTTTCATCAGAGGTAATATGAGAAGACTTCCCCCAACTGCCTTCTCCACAGTCTATAAAATGAGACCTGCTTGGTAGAACAGCTTGGTAGATAGGGTTTATAGAACTTACATGACTGTTATAAATCTATAAAGTTTGGTTAATGAAAGTATTTGTGAAAATTAAATACTGGGGTAATTGTAGGATGGGGTTAAGAGAAGTACTTTTTGAAAATGTCTTCATAGAAGAAAACCTTTTCTAGTTTTCCTTCCAGCTGTGCTATACCCCATCTCTTCTTAAATCAGAACCCTTGACTTGTAAACATTCCTTTGATAGAAAGTGCTTTTTCTCATAAACAAGGGTTATCTCTTTTTGTCCTTTCCCAGCAGACCTTTAAATAACAAATGATCCCTTTAGTCTGTACAAAACCATCCATTATTTAGAATGATAACTTAATTATGTCTGAACTGGAAAGAAAGGAAATGGAAAGGTAGCTTTCGAACTGACTGGAGAAAAGCAAATGTGTAAATACTTGGCTCCTGAAATAAATTCAGCTTCATTTTAATAAATCCAAGCACCAAAAATAAAGACCATTGTGTCGTATAAGCAGAATTTCAGAATAAATAAAAAGAATTAACCTGGATAATAAAAGAAGGAAGGTGTAATTACTTGGAACATGTTCTCTCTTCAAGAAGTTTAAAAATACATCATCCCTGGAGGAGCTATTTCAACAGCAATTTATGGTCCACCACAGAAAAGTGGATCCTACTTGTGCAAGATACCGTCTTGGCATCTTGTGCAGAGAGACACACTTTTGGCTGGGCCAGCGCCCCTCAACTTTATCCTTAAAGAATCCCCTTCCTAAACCAGACTCCACAAGACATACATTTTCTAAAGCCTCCAGCAATCATTTGAGGATTTCCTATGTGTCTCCTATGAATCGGGTAATAACTCATCATAGAGAATTCTGCCAGAATCTCATAATGATCTCAACTAATTTCCACCGCTCGATGAGTCATAAAATCCAATTCCAGATTCAGTCTACAACTGCTTTATTCTTTTGTAAAATCAAGGTGTATGTTTTTTACATATATATATATATATATATATATATATATATATATATAAAATTTTACAAAATCACATTTTTATACATTGTAAATTAATTAATTTCAATATTTTATAATATTGTCATTTGTTCCATTCTTATTCAACCTTCCGATGACTTACTGCATGCTGAACACACAGTAAAGAGCGGAAATAAGGTATTGTTGATTTTTTTTTGTTTTTGATTTTTTTTCTCCCCACTTTTGTCGGTCGTTGCTGTTTTCTTTGGAAATGCTGACTGATGTTGGGGAGTTTTAAATTTGAAGCTGACAGGCTCATTCATCAAAACCAATGCGCTGAAAAGAATCAAACTCAAGTAATATGAAAACTATAATTAAAGATTTTATAGTCTCAACTGTGGCAGAGAGCACGGGATAATGGAAATGTTCACTTTTTGTTTTTCCAAAAAAATAGCTATATATGCATTTTCTTTTCCTTTTTTCTTTTAACAAACTATTTCCTGACCAGACAAATAACAAGTCAGGCGTATTTCTACCGTATAGGGGTTGGCAAGTGGAATACACACAGTTTTTAGTTTGTTTATGGTTAAAATGTGCTTTTTGAGAAATATTTAAAATGTGGAAGCCACAATGATGAAAACAAGCTGTTTACTTTAAAAAAAAAAAATGAATTTATTTGTGTGAAAGGTTCTCCATTTTCATAGGTTGTGTAACTACCGCTGATCCTACCAGGAATGATTTCATACAAGGTAAAAGTTACTTGAGTAACTGGAAGGTTAGAGGTTGTAGTGGGGCTTATTTTATTAGTAATATCTAATTTAGGAAAGTTAAGGCAACAAAATGCATAGTGAAATTTTGCACAAAGATTTCCGCCACTTATGAAAATGCAAGTTTCAACATGAATCTGTATCAATGCGCCCATAAGCAATAACAGTGCCCATCCCAATGATTAACTTTAAGGTGATTATCATAAGTGATATCACAATCATTGCTTTGAAACGTAAGAGGGGTCATTTACTGACAATGGAATTTCAATTTTTTCCACGAATCTCTAAAAATGTGTGGTTTTCTAATTTTTCTTAGAATTTCTAAAAAATCAAGATTTATGAAGTGGGAAAACCATGAAAACCTATGATGCAAAACTTCTCCAGGTAAAAGCTGTTGAAGTCCTACAGCAGTCAATGGGAGCTAGGCTGATCCTATTGGACTGCTCTAAATCATTTTGGAATTTTAGAGGTTTTCTGATTTTTTTTTCGCTAGGAATTATCTGAAAATCTTGAGTTTTTAGAGGTTTTGGATGTATTCTGATTTTTTAGCACATCATTCATACTTTTTTCATATGGATTTTTTAATAAATCATATAAAAAAATTATAGATTTAGAGTTTAGTTGTGGTTTAGTAAACCTCTTAAACTAGTAAAATCTAACCCTAAGTCTGAAGGCATAAACAAGTGAGGTTACATGACAATTTTTTTTTTGGGGGGGGGCCTTGACAGCTGGCAAGGAGGAGGGAGTGGGGGGACTCCCCAATATACCCCATTGATATTCTGCTCTCTAGATTCAGCCATTCATCAGTTTTCCTGCTTGATATATTTAGCTATTTCTCTGCACACTCCACTGCTTCACCATATTGGAGAAATTCCGGCTCGTAATTCTGGGAAACAATTCCCTTGTCTTGTTGAACTACAACTCACAACTTTTCTCTTGTCCTGTTAAATTACAAGCATATACCAACACCAAGGATTAGTCAATTGAATGTTTTCCCCTACAGGAAAAGTGATTGCCCACCTGGATTGTATTTATTACTGATTTTATTACTATTTATTCATAAATTATATATTGTGTTTCCTGGCCGGCCAGTGTTTTTGTGATTTTATAATAAATCGTATTTTTAAATATATTGGTTTTTGCAATCCACCTTCTATTTATTTTTGTACTTGACATCATTTTACTAATGTGGGTGACACAAATAATTGGGATAAAGGGAGATTAAAAATAGAGTCCTGCAACATTTAGGGGGTTATTGAAATATTTTATTTGGTTTTCACAATAAACCATAAAAATCAATATGATAACAAATAGTATGCAGAATAAGAAGATTAATACAATGACATATTAAACAGAATGAATAATTTACAATGAAGTAATATGTAAAATAAAATAGAAATTAACAAGAACTATCACTAACTAAGCCAGTGGACACATAGACATTCTTAAAAGAAAAAGAAGAAAGGAAAAAGCCCATTGTCCTGGGAATGTCAGATAACCCCCCCTATGAACATTTTGCTATTGAAGAAACTGAGATATTTGACTTCTAGTATTGGAGTTACAGAACTCAAAGTAAGGAGACCATATAAGTCTAAATGATTCTTTGGAATTATTTCCTTTAGTTTTTACTAATAAAGCTTCCTGCCAACTAAGCTGGTTCATATAAGCCATTGTGTCTGTAATTGAGGGAGACTCATTTTGTAGCCAACAGTTAAATAAAGCCTTTCTGGAGGCAGCCAAAAATAAAATTGTCAATATTTTGTTTTCTTGGGACTTAAATTCTATATTAAAATTTGAAGAGAGCCTACTATCATCTAGAAGCAACAAAGCAAAACCTGGAGATAATTTAATTTTTATTTTCAAATTAATGTTTAGAAAACTGGTAACTTCCTTCCAAAATATACTGATCTTTGGACAAGTCCATAGATAGTGAAAAAGGGACACATTATACTCATCACACTTGGGACAGTATGATACAGGACTAGAAAAGATACCTTTAGAAAAAATCTTCCCATAGCCTAAGTGAACTAACTTAAAATGTTGTATCCTCCAACTCTCTGCCAAAATTAATTTATTGTATTTACAAATAGACCACCAAATCTGAAGGGGATATTTGACATTGTAGAGACTCAGCCCATTTGTTGGACACTTTAAGGGGCCGATTCACTAACTTCGAGTGAAGGATTCGAAGGTAAAAAACGTTCAAATTTCGAAGTTTTTTTTGGGCTACTTCGACCATCGAATGGGCTACTTCGACCTTCGACTACGACTTTGAATCGAAGGATTCAAAGTAAAAATCGTTCGACTTTTCGACCATTCGATAGTCGAAGTACTGTCTCTTTAAAAAAAACTTCGACCCCCTAGTTTGCATCTAAAAGCTACCGAAGTCAATGTTAGCCTATGGGGAAGGTCCCCATAGGCTTGGCTAACTTTTTTTGATTGAAGGATATTCCTTCGATCGTTGGATTAAAATCCTTCGAATCGTTCGATTCGAAGGATTTTATCGGTCGATCGAAGGAATTATCCTTCGAATCGTTCGATCGAACTATCTGCGCTAAATCCTTCGACTTCGATATTCGAAGTCGAAGGATTTTAATTCCTAGTCGAATATCGAGGGTTAATTAACCCTCGATATTTGACCCTTAGTGAATCGGCCCCTAAGTAATGGGTGTGGGTCTGACCCATAATCATTCCAGCATTTTTTATATATAGAGTTAATAGAAATCAAAGAAGGAATCTCCAAAAACTATACGGACTTTTAAAAAATCAAGAATTTTTTGGAATTTATTAAACCCCGAGGATGGAAAAGCCAGAATCTGAAAATCCAGCATCTCAGACATGTCGAGGTTGCATATAAGTCAATGGGAGAAGTCCCAATGATTTTTTGATGTGCTCTGGGTTTCATGCAATACCCCAAAGTTTTCAGAGTTTTCGGGCAAAAAGCATTAGAAATCTGAGTTTTCAGGTGAAAAATCAGGAAAAATCACGAAAATTGGATGAAAAATCAGAAAAAAATAGTGAAAAGCTGATTTTTTCCCGTAAAAGCAAATTTTCAGGAAAATGCAATAATAAAGAAGCGTAAAAAATCAGAGCGGGTTTGATTGGAGTTTATAGCAGAAAATATTGAGATAGATTTGGTCTTTGATAAATAACCCCCTTATTTTTTAAAATAAAAAAATAATTTAATCATTAAATGCATATAATATGTAAACTCTGTATAGCAAAAACACCCAGACCATTGATTGGATCATATGGGGACAATCCAGACTGAACAAGGATGATAGGGTTATCTCTACAACAACCTAATAAATGTCCATGGGCATGAAAAGTCCAAAACTTGCACAGTATGTTTCTACTTAATTCCAGAGTTGGGTTTTACCAGGTTCCAGAATTTACTCATTTTTGTAAATATCTACCATGAGTGTTACTCCAAAAACAAACTCAGATTTTTTTTATGGTGAAAACACCTCAAAATGATTACGAAGCAAATTGCTTATTTGTTTGACTTGTCAACATATTTCCTGTTCAAGTTATTTCTATTGCCGTATTATTTTTTTCTTGGCTGAGCTTCACTCTGTAGTTTCATGAGCAATTTGTTGCATTTTCTGTTTATTAGTTTTTGTACTTTATGACAATGTTAATTATTTCTTCTTGTGTTTCAACAAGTGATGACTGGTTATCTGGAGCTGGATGTGGATATGTGGTTCTGGGATGCAATTCTGCTGCTGTTTCTAAAGGACCCTGAGGGAATCATCAACTCCAAAGCTTCATCCAGAAGGCTAAGTTTACATTTTACCTCTATAGTATTCGGCTGTCTAATATTTGTATTTGATTTAATACTAAATTTACAACTCAGTGCAGTTTTCCTTGTGTTGCCAGTTTATGTAAATAGTGTATGACATAAAATTATAAACAGGGAGGCAGATTTAAGCACCCTTAAAGCTAGGTTGACCAACACAAATAAACTCAATCAAATAAAAGAAACAATAATTAAATTTAAAAATTTACTTACATTTTTTTTTCTTAATTGCTAGCATATTTTTTTTTAAAAAAAAAAGGTGGAATCAGAAAAATTTAATTGTTTTAACATGCAGAGAAAAACTCAATGGCAGGTAAAAATCACATTGTGCCATTAATTTGTACAAATTCAGCTGTAAAAATAAAATAGAGTGAATGTTTAAAAATTTCTACCAACTTATATAGAAGCTTGTCATGTTTTAGGTGCTGAATATTGATGGGTGAATAAACTCGGCAGGCGCATTTTGCGTCGAATTTCCGCTAGTGAATAAATTTGAGAAAGTGCTGCAAAAATTCGCAAGCGTCAAAAAATTTGGAAAAAGTTTTGGAAAAGTTGCTGGCGTCAAAAATCGTTGCACTTCAAACATTTTTCGGACGCCCATTGACTTTAACGCCGGTGTCAAAATTGACGCGAGCGTCAGAATTGACATGGGTGTCAAAATGGAAGAAGTTTAGTGAATTTTTCTCCATTTCGCAAATTTTTCACAAATTTCGCTGGAAATTCACAAATTTTTCGGCAAATGACTAAAGTAGCCATTATTATTTTTACAGTGAATTCACATATTTACTTAAAATCGTACTTGTACCACTGCAAGCATAATTTGACAATGTCCTGGTATATATTATTTTTGTAAATCCACGTATACAGTTGTAGTGGGGGAAATGTGCTAACGAGTAATGCATATGGGATATCAATATGGAGAATATGCCATAGATAATGAGATGCAAAAGTGACCTCTCTATCTTTATATTGGTAGGTCATTAGCCTAAACCTGAGAAAAATACTCTTGCCAAATTTACCAGTTGCTGCTTTTTGCTAAACTGGCAAATCTTCTGTTTCATCTGGTGAATAGATGTGAATCTTTGCCAATGCAAAATTAATTTGCCAAATTTTCATTTTGGCAAAAATACTAATTTTAACATTTCCGCTTTAATAAATATTCCCCAAAGTAAGTGATCTCTGGACACGGCCAAATATATCATAACTTTTCCCCAACCCAGTAGACATAGGCTCCAAATTACCCATATCATTTTGCTTTGGCCCATCAGCACCTGATGAGAGTATGGGAAGTATAAATATCTGTTCTACAACATTATAAAGTTTATTTCATGAATGAAATTAAAACTATCCCCAAAATTCATTGTGAGAGTAATTGCTCTAAAAATCCAACAGCACATTGATGATCTATTGATGGTTATTTGTTTTTATTGTAGCCCAGATGCTACTGATAGATACTTGAAGGTTGGGTCTTACCAAAAAATAGGATGGCTGTTTCAGTAAACTGTATTGGGATGGGGTTTGTAATTGTACCATAGGTTGATATGTTCTTCTTGGGAACCCAACCCCTCCCCTACTATTGGAGTCTTTTCTAGTATTAGAGAGCAAGTTAGAAAGTTGTTCCTTCGTTACATTATAATCATGTTCTCTGAGATTTTTCTGTGGGATAAAGCAAATTCTCATCTTGCTTGGAAACCGTAGCTGCTCCCATGGGTGATTGTTTGCCATTTTTTTTCGCTGTGTTAAAGGGTTTTTTTTTTTGTTTGACAAGGCTAATTTTCCCATCTCGTATTATTTTTATTTGTCTTTTTCCTCCTTTGCATTGGCTCTAGTCTATGTCTGGCATTAAAAATAAATCAAAATCAGTAACTGTGCCATAAGGAGCGGTGCTGACTTGCAAATGATTCACAATTTTAAAAGAGTAAGTGAAAAGTGACCACACAAAGGCTAATGAGTGATATCTGACCAATCCAGATGGATATCGTTGTACTTTGTCCATGTGGTTATCCCACTAAACAGGAGAAAGGAAAAAGGGTGAAGTTCTGCACACCAGATTATTGGTTAAAAGCTGAAATCTTTATTGGCTCATATTAAGAACACGCTGCATGGTTAGCTTCCCACTAAACAGCCTGCAGTTGAGGGTGGATAAGTAGGAGGTCCAACCTGTGCATTTCTCGACAAATCAATGACCCAACTGTGCCGAAATCACACTGATGAAGTCATAAATTGATCAAATATGACTATGAACTCACCAAACTTTAAGACAGACCACTCATTTTGGAGGGATGGAATTTGGCACATGCTCAGATGATTACTTGTATGACAAAACATATACATATGTGGACAGATTTAGAATGGGCAAATGTGAATGTCAATGGGTTTGTTTTAGAAATGTTCTGGATCCCAGCCTTACAGGGGCCAAATGGAACATATCCTTTGTAATTGTAAAAATGTTTGTACATATGTTTGGTATATCCATCCTTCAGACCTGATTTACTAATTCATTTTCATTAATATTAGTAGGAATTGAGAGAAAGGATGACCCCCCCCCCAAATTGGCCCTTCAAGTGAAAAATGTCTCATTTTTGTTTGAGCATTTAGCCTTGAATTTACTTTATCAGCAGTTTTTTTTTTCTATCCCTGTTTTTTAGTTGTGACTATTTTCAAGTTCGTGGGCAGGAGGGGTGACACCTACATGCCTCCTCCCGCCCCTCATGAATACAGTGCTATAAAACACAGGCAGCACTGTATTCATGGGGGCAAGGTATAAAAACATGGCTAATTGTACCTCTTTTTGAGCTTTGCACCCTGCCCTGTAATTAGTTATTGACTCCTGACATAGGGCAGCAGAGGTCAAGTCATTAACAGACCTGGAGGAAAACTGACTTCTGCTGCATTGTTTCATTGTTTCAAGCATCAGAAAACAGAAAGAGATAAATACTGACCAACTGCAATTTAGAGGCAGGAAAAAGTTGCCTGATTTTGTGCAAAGCCATTGAATATGGGCCAGAATAACAAAGTCTGATTATTTTTTGAAGTTAGGGTGCTTAACACGTCTGCTCAGAGACTTAGCATGTGCTCTCGTTCTTTGTAAATAATAGTGAACAGAGGTTAAAAAAGGTCATGTTGGTTTAATAATTATGTTTAACCTTCCACACTAGGTTTTCTTAGGTCACAGTGATACAATCCCCTGCCCTTTCTAGGAGTGAGCAACAAACATTCCATTGCGAGGCCAGGAGCCTAGAAGCCAGCCAAGTCCCTGAGCTCTGTGGAACAGTCCTACCTGTTTTCCTACACTGCTTAGTTAATTATTCTAAGAGGGAACTGCCAAGTTGGAACAACCAAGTATTTCTTTAAGAAGAATATATATATATATATATATATATATATATATATATATATATATATATATATATATATATATATATATATCTATCTTTGCTTTCTTCGCATTCCCCCCCCCCTTCCCATTTTCTTTATCCCCTTCTCTGCTTAGCTTGGCATCGAGACCTCAGTCCTGAAATCGGACACCCATCCAAAGTATGATTTGGCAAAGGGGAGCTGCTTTGGGAGCACTGTGTAAACACCTGGGCGACTTTCATGTCGACAAGAAACAGGGCCCCGTTAATGTTTTAAAAAGCGCCCACTCAATTTTTGCCATGTTGTGGAAACCCCTTCGGTGCCAGCAGGGTCTAGGCAGGTGCCTAAAGAGCCATAGATGAAGTTGGAATCTCCTGAACGGTGCCCAAGATATATGGAACGGGATGAATAGTATGGACTGAGCCCAAACATTCAGATGGAATTCTAAGAGCAATCATGAGCTTTTATCAAATCTGAAGAACGTTAATCTGGGTGTGTGCTTTGTTTTTCAATATATCACGTCCCTCCCAAGGTCCCGCATGCGCTGCAATTACATTTCACTCTATAAAATAACAAACACTGTGGCGAAGGCCAACACCATTTAAGACAGCGCGGAACCCGTCATAATGAAGAAAACTGCTAAAATTCCTATTCGGCGTATGCCAAGTGGGTATTCGTTGGAACCATGAACAAGAAAATTGTTAGCAAATAACAAAGTAAGATTGGGGGTTTCATTTTAATTTGGGCGTCAGAAACCACTTTTCTCTGAGCTGTCAGGAAAGGCTCCAGCAGTTCTATAAAAGACTCGGCCATGAATCAGTCGGCAAGAGATAATCGTGTAAATAAATCATTGTGTTTAGATTAGGTCTTATTAGAGCCAAAGTTTGAGTTTCCAAGGATGTAATGTCACTTTTTATTAAAAATAAGTTCTTGGTTGAGTGGTTCTTGTATTTTTCTACTAATGATAATTTGAGGGATAAGTGAGAAGAAATTTTGTTTGCACAATTTAGTGTCAGAATGGCCAAATAATATACATAAAGCATTTGAGCTCTATTCAGACTGAATAATAATAAAGAGACCAATAAAAGCAAACACATGACACTGGCTGCAATGTCACAGCTTCGTGCCATTGGGTCACTTGGAAGATGATTGAGAATGTAGAGATGTCTTTAGAGGATTTCCATGAAGGTAACTTGGCAGTAGTGCAGTATTTCATAGCAGCCAATCAAGTTGTAGCATTCAATATTCTTCTTGTAGCTGGCTGAACAAAGCTAATCACGGATTGGTTGCTATAACATACTGTCCAGGTGCAGCTTTACCCAGCACTAGTAAACGCGTCAAGTATAAAAGGAAAAAGCTATAGTAGGGCAATCTGGTGAGGGTAATCTACCCAAGAACCCAGTCTGATCTGACTGCCGTGTATAAATTAGGAACAATTATATAGCTAATTTAGTAATGACTTTTTTTGTTTCCTCAAAATCAGTATAGGACTCCTATATGGTTCAAAGGATTCCATGAAGGGCCACAAAAGTAAAAACATTTTTAAAAAGTCTTCATGACTAAGTGTCCTTAGGACACAAAATGCGTAGGGTGGATAGAGCTGCTGGTCATTTCAATGTAACTTTCAATAAAGACTTTTTTTAAACTTCTGTTTCCCTTTGTTGAATCCTTTGAGTTCCTAACTGACCATGTTGTTGCTGCTTTTGGTTTGCTGCTCCATCTGCTGAGGGTGTGGGACTGGTGCACCTGGACCATGCTCTCTACTTGGTGAGCGTTGTCCACATCTTGGTCTTTTAGATTATCCCTTTTTTACTTGGTTAACATTAGGAAATGCTTCTAATAAGTGCATAATGTCAAACAACACACGAAATGTAGTCTTAAAGTGTTGTCTTTGTGTAAATGTATGTGCTGTGACATATAAGCCCCAACATCTCAAGAACAATAGTTGCCTTCATCCCATGACACACACATTTAAAGAGCAATTATGTACAATGAAAACATAGGGGCACCTTTGAAGCATTCTTAAAACTCCCAATCTGTGGGATTGCCCCCGGAGTAGGGAGTAGGCCTGAAGGATAGTTAGAGTAATGTCTTTGAAGAATACTTGTTTGCTCTTCTGGATTCACCTTAAAACCTGGCTAAAAGGTCAGTAAGGGTAAAACTTACAATGCATCGATGTTTCCTTCTGTATCTTATCTCCATCTAATGGCCTAAGGGTTGCCCTGACCAAAGGCTGGATCTTCATGGGAAGCCACTGACCTACAAACAATCCGATCTTTGTGTTCCCTTCTACCTGCAAAAAAACAAGCTTATTTTTTTCATTGCTTTCCTGAGTTAGAGATATTTTTTTTATAAATGAAAGACACATAAATGGCATAATTTTGACCCTTTTAAAATCTACCTTTTCCAAAAAAAAAAACCTGACCTGAGGACCCATCTGTTCCAGACAGGGTTGTACGTTGCCCAAGATCTGTTGACGCTGGCCCTGTCTGTATTTTATTAGGTTGTCAAAAATCAAGTCGTTAACTAGTTTACTCCGCCTATGGAATGTGCTCTTAGGGGACAGCAGGACGTTGTCCAAAGATTCTGCACTTGGAAAATCATGCGAAACAGGTCTTTTTTTCTGAGATTATTTCTGATTCAGCTGATTATTTTGTTATCCTTTCATTAGAATATTTCCAGAGCCTCACCGGCTGCATACGTTTCAATATAGCTTGAAGATTTTGTTTGGACATAATGTGACTGATAAAATATATATTTTATAAGGGCAGGGCTTGGATTTTCCTTAACTTGTTAGTATTAGCAGCAAAAAGCCAAACAACAGGGTTTTTTCTTTTGAGCTGACTTTCCTTCTGGCCCGCTTTCCTGATTTGTTTTGGCACGACTTGCAAGTGCCATGCTTTTTGGGATTGAAAAATAGACAGATTTGCTCACAGATAAATTGTCTGAGCTCTTGTTCTTTAATTTCAGCACTTGAAATGTCCTCTAGAACTAAAATGACTTTGCTTTAAAGCCATGGAACTTACCCACAGTCGAAATGACTGTACGATAAGTTGGGGGATACACCTGGGTTTCATTTTACCTATAGGGTAATGGTGCACTGCTCTTTTACTGACAGAATACAGGTCATTTTAAATACCCCAGTCCCATCAAGGAGAAACACTCTACACAACCAGCCTCCTCTTCTTATTGTGCTGAATGGAAAATGCGCTGCCAATGGGGGAAACCAGCTAGGGAGCTTTGTCTTCTGCATTCAAGATTGATACTGCCTACTGGCACCACTGTGTACCATGGTCCTTCAATGTGACAGTTAGGCAAGTTGTTGTCAGGGCCTAGCAGCTTAAGTAGGTTTGAGTCAGGACTGAGGAGGAAACCAGTGTGCAAAATGGTAGGAATTAGTCCAATACAAAAGGGTTAAGCAGATCAAGGTCATTATCCAGGCAAGAAAGTCAGGACAGGCAGCAAAACAGAGTAGCCAGTAACAGGCAGAAGGGTTGGGAAGCAAGGATCAGTCAATAGAGCACCCAGGAACTCACTCAAGAAGAACCTATATTCAGGCATTAGACTCATCTTGGTGTCATTTTATTTTGAATTTGGCATCAAACAGTGGAGCAATAATGTAATGTGTCAGTTTGATGACATTGCCATGATGCGCATGAGAGATATGGGCGCCGCCATATTCTCACAGTTGTATGCGCTCAGATATATCCTTTTATGAGCCACTTCCCTGGCAGAAGTGGAAGATCTTTACTTGGTGGACATCAAGGAGATGGTGAAAGTGGAGGGTAATTAGTTGCTAGTCATCAACATCTCTACTAAGACAGCAGAGAAGAGTCAAGTTGGAAGAGCAATGACTTGGCTACTGTTCTTTTGTCCCGCTTACGGTGATACCCATCAATCTTGTGAATATCCCAGCAATAAGATCTCTCTGCATTCTCTCCTCCAGCTATTTTTCTATCCAAGTACAAATAGTTGGCCCCAGTCCTGGATTCTTTAATTTACTAAGTAACCTTCTTGTGGCTCTGTGTCAAAATGTGAGAAAGCATAGAAAGCAGAATAATGTAGTTTAATGAACATTTGAACAATGTTGCACAAACATATGTTATGAATAAAATTTCTCAGCAAACTCTACTATATTATTTAGAGTCAAAGCATCTTGATAAAGGTTTTCACACATCTAGATCATAATATACAGTAACTAGTAGTGATAAGTCTAAAGCCAGAAGTTCCAACCTTTTTTTTACCCATGAGCCACATTTACATGTAAAAAGAGTGGAGGATGAACACAAGCATCAAAAAAGTTCTGGGGTGCCAAATAAGGGCTGTGATTGGCTATTTGGTAGCCCCTATGTGGGCTGGCAGCCTATAGGAGGCTCTGTACACCTGGTTTTTATGCAACTAAAACTTGTCTCCAAGCCAGGAATTTAAAAATAAACTCCTGCTTTGAGTTCACTGGGACATCTAAGGGGTTAGTACAGCAGAGTATCAATATTACATGCCATTTCAAAATCACCCATATACAACCCATACTGTCCATACGCAACCTCCAACCATTTGTATACCATAATCACCCTCCATTGTTCCATTCATTAGGACTGGCACAATGAATGATAGCTTTTGAGAAAGTGGCTTAGCCCACGAAACGTGTCAAGCGTGCTTGGGAATATATGTTCTGCTCTAATTTTTAAATGAAGACTTAATAAATTATGGATTTTAAAGTCTGCTGGTGCTCCTTGTTCAAATACATTGTACAATGAATGATTGGAAATGTTAAATGTAAAGAGAAACTGCAGCTCAAAAAAAAGGACCAATGAAAGGTGACCATACACCGGTATCCATTGGTTTGGCCCACCAGTCTAGTGATCAGATATCAGAGAGAATCTGCTAGCGTAAAGTCAACTTTTAGGGCAGAGACACACATGGAGATTCGGGAGATTAGTCGCCCAGCAACAAATCGACTTTTCTTCGGGCGACTAATCTCCCCAAACTTCCTTCATGCTGGCTAGAATCTAAATCACCGGCAGGATGGCACTCGGAGTGCTTTGTTTTCCGAAGTTGTCTCACGAGGAAACTTGGGTCGACTACGGAAAACAAAACGCTCCGAGTGCCATCCAGCTAGTGATTTCGACGGCGGGAAGGCAGTTCGGGGAGGTTAGTCTCCCGAAGAAGAGGCGATTTGTTGCCGGCCGGCTAAATCTCCCCGAATCTCCACGTGTGTCTCTGCCCTTAGAGTCACGTTTTTTTAAATAAAACAACTCATTCCTATCTTCTGTTTTGCTTTTTTTAATTTAAAAAAGTAAAACCTATTGTAAATAGTAAATTTTGGCACAAGACCCGAGGCTGCAGTGCTTTCACACCACATCTAAATGAGACAAACAGTTGTTAGAAGACATGATAGAGGTTTTGCTGCACATTAATAAAATCAGTTGGTTGGAGATGCCTAAAGGGTCAAAGCAAGTCAGACAGTCTTCCCACATGACAAGCTGAATGAATTGTTTCATTCCACCCACACAGTTGCTTGAATATCTTTAGAGGAAGTCTCTGAGACACTTGTAGGACATCAACATATAGAACATCCAAAAACAGAACACATCCAAAACACATATCAGTGTGGAAAATAAGTACTGAAAAGAAAACTGTGCGTATGGATTTAATATAAAAGCTGTTCAGTTTATTAGTGAGAAACAATATGATAGTGTCAGTGTCAGACTGGGTCTCTTAGGGCCCATCAGAGAACCTGACATCAAGGTCCCAAGCTCACAACAATTTTAGATAGACAGTGCTAAGTGTAGTAGGCTGCATATAGGGCTATGGTGGAAATAAGAAAAGGTGATGGGAATTGTCCAACGGTTTTGAACCACTATGGCAGGGATCCTCAACCTTTTGAACCCGTGAGCAACATTCAGAAGTAAAAGGAGTTGGGGGGCAACACAAGCATGAAAAATGTTCTTGGGGTGCCATATAAGTGCTGTGATTGGCTATTTGGTAGCCCATATGTGAATTGTCAACCTACATTGAGGCTCTGTTTGGCAGTGCATATGGTTTTTTATGCAACCAAAACTTGCCTCCAAGCCTGGAATTGAATTGAAGCACCTGCTTTGAGGCCACTGGGAGCAACATCCAAGGGGTTGGAGAGCAGCATGTTGCTCATGAGCTACTGGTTGGGGATCACTACACTATGGCTTGACCCTACCATTTTGTTTTGCCAAAAATTCAATGGGCATTTTTAAAAACCAAGCAACATTTTTTTTCACTAAACATTAGAATTAGTGTTGGTCGAATCAGTCCCATTTCACTGTGATGAAAAATTTGCGAAACGGTGAAAAAATTCGTGAAATGATGAAAAATTTGTGACAATGGGTGTCAAAATTATTTTGATGTGCGACAATTTTTAGATGCGTGACTATTTTGTCCAAATGCATTAAAGTCAATGGGCGTCCGAATAATTTTGACGCGGAACAACTTTTATGTGTGCGTCATTTTTGACGTGTGTCGATTTTTTTTTTGTCGTGGCGAATTTTTTGTCACATTTTTGCAAAAACTGGTGAAATGTGGAAATTCGCCGCAAATTCATGCCTGCCGAATAAATTCACCCATCGCTAATTCGAATCTACGGGCATTTTTTTCACAGCATTCTGGATGACAGATCTTAGACCTGCACTTTCTAATATTAATAACACAATCTTCATCCTGCAACTTTCCAGTATAAATTCATTAAAAATGCTTGTAAAACTATCTGTCAGTGGAATCGCAATAGGAAGATTTTTCTTTGTCCCTTTGTGCACTGCCGATTCTGGTTCTTGAAACAGTGTAGCGGAAGCCGGCTCTCCTCTAGCCAAGACTCCAGTTGCTACAATATCTCGTTTGCTTCTTCTGCCGATGGCTCTTGCTGCATTGCTTCAGGAGTCGGAACAAACGGTGCAGAGTATGAAAACATCCATAAATAATGATTCCATTAATTGTTGTTTCTGAACCCTGCAGCCAGAGCACTGCAGTTGACAGTTAGATGTAAGTGCATCATAAATGGTGCTGCCCTCCAGCCCATGCCCTAGCCCTACAGCATATGCCAATACAGTTATACCACCAGTGTGGCCTCCCCTATAGACATTTCAGGATTGGTTCTATTACACAGCAAAGTGACAGTCACATACTATCATGAACATTGCAGCCTGCTGGGTCTATACACAGTGCAACAAGGGAACAGATGCATTTGAATGAGACATAGCAGAGCTGCACATAGTCAGATATATAAAACGTCCTGTATCCACTCTTTATAGTTTAGGGTTTAAGCAGCGCTCCGTGCTATCAAAATCTCTAGCGCCTCCTTGTGCCATAGAGTAGCACTTACACACACAGTCAGAACCAGGTGCAGCTCTGTAAGGACATTAAAGGGTAAGAAACAATAGCTCCATACAAGGGCCTGTTGTGTAAAATACTCACTGCATGGCTGGTTTTATTGCGTCAAAAAGAGGCAAATGGGCCTCTTGAAAACTTGAAAAAGTTGAGAAAAGCAGAAACTATATTTTTTATTGTTGAACGTGTCAGATATTTTAGTGCATTTTTAGGATGCAGCTCCCAGCATCTTTTCAACTCTAGGGCCTATTTATTTAACCTCAATTTTTCAGGGGAAATACAAAAAAGCTGCTAAAAATCCGGAAATGCTCCATCTCACACCCGCCGAGTTCATGAAGAAGTCAATGGCAGATGTCCCTCGATTTTGTCACATCGGTTTTTTTTTGTGTTTTTTTCGAGAAAAATTATTGATGAATGAGTTTGATTTATGGAAGGGAGTTTGGTCGATTTTGTTTAAAAAAATTAGATTCATTTGAGTTTTAGTAAATTTTCCCCTAAGATTGTCAGGGGTTGTTGAAGGTTGTAGTTTAACATCCATGATAATGCAATGGGCATGTTATCAGAGGAACCATTCAATTTTATAGATGTCACTATGCTGCCATAGTTTTATGGGATCTCTCTGTACAGACTATGAGAAAACTTAGGGGGCTGTTCCTGCTGAATTGTGCTTAGCACAGGGGATACCTATGCTGCCATAGTTTTATGGGATCTCTCTGTACAGACTATGAGCAAACTTAGGGGACTGTTCCTGCTGAATTGTGCTTAGTACAGGGAATACCTATGCTGCCATAGTTTTATGGGATCTCTCTGTACAGACTATGAGCAAACTTAGGGGACTGTTCCTGCTGAATTGTGCTTAGTACAGAGGAATACCTATGCTGTCATAGTTTTATGGGATCTCTCTGTGCAAACTATGAGCAAACTTAGGAGACTGTTCCTGCTGAATTGTGCTTAGTACAGGGGAATACCTATGTTGTCATAGTTTTATGGGATCTCTCTGTGCAAACTATGAGCAAATTTAGGGGACTGTTCCTGCTGAATTGTGCTTAGTAAAGGGGAATACCTATGCTGCCATAGTTTTATGGGATCTCTCTGTACAGACTTTGAGCAAACTTAGGGGACTGTTCCTGCTGAATTGTGCTTAGTACAGGGGAATACCTATGTTGCCATAGTTTTATGGTATCTCTCTGTACAGACTATGAGCAAACTTAGGAGACTGTTCCTGCTGAATTGTGCTTAGTACAGGGGAATACCTATGCTGCCATAGTTTTATGGGATCTCTCTGTGCAAACTATGAGCAAATTTAGGGGACTGTTCCTGCTGAATTGTGCTTAGTAAAGGGGAATACCTATGCTGCCATAGTTTTATGGGATCTCTCTGTACAGACTATGAGCAAAGTTAGGGGGCTGTTCCTGCTGAATTAAACCCTTCCTGAAAACTGGGGAGGGAGAAAGCAAAAGGAAATAATAATAATAATTAATCCCCTCTTAATATCACAATGAGAGAGGTAAATGGCCATTATGGGGGATAGAGGATTTCCATTGGCAAGTGATTTCTGTTTGAGTCACCCAGACTGGTGGATATAGCAACCGATACACAGACCACTGCTGTTTACTTGTGATATTTCCCATTAATGCTCCTATTTACATCTCCTGCCCTAAGGAGCCAACGTTAGTAAAATGCTTAAGTCTTTTGCTTCTCACATGCACTTTCTGGCCGGCATGTAACAATGGGGAAGGAAAATCTCACTCATCAAACTGATAGAAAACAGAAGCAAGGGAACCTGTTTTTAATGTAAATCGCTGGAAAAAAACCTCTGTTGTGTGTATTGCCTGTAACTAGAAACCTCATAAGGACCCAGAAAGATTGTTGGAATCATCATTTAATTGTATACATGACACCGACAATCAAGTATAGGATCAGCTTGCATCAGTCTGGGGACGTCTGACTCAGGCTCGGGTGGGGTGAGGTTCTGTGCCAACACTTACGGACTGATGGATTGTGAGTCACAGACACTTTTTCTTGGTCTTTATGGACTTCTGAGAGTTGCGTCTGGAGCCATATTGGTTATTTCCCAGATTTAACAATATAATGGTCCATCTAATGACTTCCTTGCCTTTAATTCTCAAAATTTGGCTAAGAATAATCAAAATCCTTCTTTATTATTCATTTGTATCTATAATACACTATGTGGCCAACAGTACTGGGATAGATGCTTGCCAAACACCTCATTCCCAAACCACGTCAATTAATATGAAATTTGTCCTCTCTTTGCCGCTCTAGTCTTCTGGGATGGATCTCACTAGATGTTGGCGGTTGGGCATTGATGTTGAAGATCAGGTTTGGCTCTCAGTCAACAATCCAATTAACCCAACAGGGAGGTTGGGAATCTTTGCAGGCGATTCAAGTTCTTCTCATCTCAGCAAGCCCATTCTCTACAGACCCTTCTTTGTGCTTGGGGGCTTTATCAAACTGTACAGGTATGGGATCCATTATCTGGAAACCCATTATCCGGAAAGCTTAGAGTACGGAAAGGTCATCTCTCATAGGCTCTATACTATCCAAATAATCCAAATTTTAAAAAGTATTTCCTTTTTCTCTGTAATAATAAATCAGTATCTTGTATTTGATCCCAACTAAGATATAATTAATCCCTATTGGAGTCAAAACCAGCCTATTGGGTTTATTTAATGTTTACATGATTTTCTAGTAGACTTAAGGTATGAAGATAAAAATTATGGAAAGATCTGGAAAACCCCAGGTCCCAAGCATTCTGGATAACAGGTCTCATACCTGTTCCCTAAAACATAGCAAATAAAAAACGACTGAAACACTTATCAGACAGAGAATGAAGTTGGGTCAGGAGTAAGGAAAAGAGTAGAGAGACAAGTGTTTTAACTCCAAACCAGCAGTCAATCACTAGCACTGGTTACATTGAAAGCATGGATGATCTAAACTGAATTTTAAAAGGTTGGGGTGTAAAATAATGTATTATAACATTTTTCATTAGGTCTAGTACCCATAGCAAACAATGTTTTCTGTTACCCTTAACATCACTCCTCACAGAGTAAGGCAAAGTTTTCCACCTGTATAACAACATTGACTCCTGTTTAAAAGAAACAATCTGAGGGTTACGAGACTTTCTGCAAGCTGTTAAAAGATCAAAATGGTTAAAACTTTTTGCCTAGTTCAAAAACCAACTAAAATAGATCCTTTTGTGGATCTAGAAATCACAAGTAATGTGTATCTATGTTCATGAATGGAGGGCATTTAGGAGAATCCACTGATGACACTTTCTTCTATCTGAACAATTCCACAAAAAAAAACCCAGCTGATTGCAGCCTCCCTTCAGCCAAACCACTGATGGAACTATGCAAGTGCTGGGTTTCAGTAGTAATCCCCTTATCTATTTTCTTTGCAGGCTGACTGGTGCTACATCATTGATTCTGTTCAAGGCAGGCTTCAATGAGTTAGAGCCAACCAAATACCCTGGAGAACTGGTAGAGTTCTGATGGAGCCCAGGAGGCTAGCTTTTCTGATTTCCATATCCAAATGCAATAGTGAATGGCACAGGTTATTTTTCTTATCAGCTTGGAGCAACCTATAAAGCAGTGCTACCCAACCAGTGGCTCAGGAGTAACATGTTGCTCACCAACCCCTTCGAAGTTACTTCCAATAGCCTCAAATCAGGTGCTTTTTTTAATTCCTGGCTTAGAGACAAGTTTTATTTGCATACAATCCAGATATACTGCCAAACAGACCCTCCTGTAGGCTGCCAATCCACATAGGGGTTACCAAATAGCCAATCACAGCCCTTATTGGGCATCCCCTAGGAACTTTGTCATGCTTGTGTTGCTCCCCAACTTTTTTACATTTGAATGTGGCTTAAGAATAAAAAAAAGTTTGGGGATCCCTGCTCTAAAGGGTACATAATAGTAAAACTACTAGGGAAGAGTATCCGTCATGAATCTCTTCTTTGTGTCATACCCACAACCCACCAAACGCTCTGCAGTCTGCTCATCCCCCGGTCTTTCTATTTAGACACTAGTGTTAGGATGATGCTTTTCCCAAGCCCACCAGCTATTTTCTTTTCTAATAATTTACAGCGGAAATATTATTTTGTTTATTTGGACGAGAGTCATATTTTTCTTAATCCCTTGCTGCATTTAGGAACCTTGGCTGAGACAGTCTGTTAATTCCGAGCTTGTTTCCTCCTTGCCCTGGACCCACCTCACTGAGCCACTGAAGGGTGTCTGTAGGTGGTCATCGTTTTGTAGATCTGAGCTGATGAAACACTTGAGCCGTGCCAAACCTTCTTCAAACCCACTGGAATCCAAAACAAATTCACACCTCCTCCTTTCTTTCCTATTAATCAATCAGCTCCAGAATGTTTCGTCTGAGGTGGCCGCAGCAGCGAGGAGACATGATTGTTCCCTGGGGCTTTGATGCAGACCAAATTCTTTGATATCTTTTTGCTAATTAATGTTTCTGCTGCCTTCACATTTCAATTTCGCCAGTGTGCCCTGTGTTGTCTTAAAGTGTTTTAGGTCGGCCATTAAATAATATTGATTTATATTAAAAGCAGCCCCATTGTGTACTAGGAAATACGCTATATATAGTTGATGAATTATTATATGCCCTCCGGGGTAATGCATATAAAGATGATTTCTGTTGCTTTGTGCTCCGTGGATTTGTTCATGTGCCAGAGCCCATAGCCACAACGTCCTACAGCTAATGCCGGCCGCTCCAGAGAATTGTTTTTATTTTGTGGATTCTTGAGTCTCCCAAGACAAATTTCTACATGTAGGTCAAACAGAGCTGCTACATGAATTAGCACTTTTCTGCTTGCCCCCGGAATATTCCACCTGGACTCGTGTTTTCAGTTAGAGAGAAAGCTGAGTGCTATAAAATGTAGACATTGAGGTTTTTTCTTTTAAACATGGGTAAAATAGTGCATTGAAATGGCATCCACACCCCTCAGATATAAGGCTGAAAAGTTGAATCCAAGAAACTAAGCATAAGTGAAGGACTTGATCATATTGTAGAATATGCAAACCTCTGTTAGCTTCTGGAAACCATTGGTTAGCCATAACCTAGTTTTAACAGTGGTGGCTTTTTGGATTATTCTAATTCAAGACCAGGGTCCCTCTTATTTCATAATTTGGTTATAACTATAGTAAATTATCAGGAATATTCAAGACAGTAGAACATTGTTTGCTCCAGATCTTACCCTTAGTGACTGTCAGGCTTGAGTTTCAGGTGAGAATCAATAAGCATACTCCTTAAATTACCCCCAACTTAACCTATCCAGACTGTGGCCCATGTCACTGCTCCAGCCCCCCATTGGGGCAAGTCCCACAGTTTGGGGACCACTGTTCTACAGGCAGCCTTCTATTTCCTTTCAGATAATCAATTCTTCAGAAGACTAGACTGATATGGAGTCATTAGACTTGTTATTAGTTCCATGCCCTGTAGACACAAATTCATGGTTCTGAACTGGATAATCCACATGTAAAATATCCAGCATTTCTGGAAGACCCATAAATGTCTGGTGCTTATCCTAGATGTCCACAATGTGTTGAGAAGTATGTACTATAGTAACTAACCAGATATTTGCCTTCATGGCCAATTGTACTAGACTAGTAAACCCTAAAGGGTAAATTTATCAAAGAGTGAAGTTCCGCCACTAGAGTGACATTCCGCAGCTCTCAATTCATTTCTATGGGATTTTAAAAGGCGTATTTATCAATGGGTGAAAGTGATAGTTAACCCTTTGATAAATACGCCTATAAAAATCCCATTGAAATGAATGGAGAGTGGCGGAATTTCACTCTAGTGGCGGAACTTCACTATTAACTTCACTCTTTGATAAATATGCCCCTAAATGTTTACTGGTTGCTATGAGTTGCTGGGCACAGAGTAATTTTACCTTTGGTTCTACATCCCTTCAATTACATTTTATGAATTTCAGTTGATGTTTCTTGCATGGGTAATTCTTCTATTTCTGGTACCATTTTCAAATTTTTAGGGCTCATTAACAATGCCACAAACATTGTGAAAAGTAGGGCATTTTCTTGCCCTTTGCTCACTGAATGGGGCATTACACAAATAGTCACAAGCCTCTGCAGATCCCTTCCCTGATTCAGAGATAACTGCATTAGTCAGTATTGTATAAGTGAACAGTGGGTGGAGAAGGCATGTAGGAATCCCACCTCTTGACCCCTACCTGCTCTTTAGCTTAACATCATTCAGCGGTGATAAGGATAGGGCTACCCGTGCCTCCTGATACTGCCCTTTTTTTCAATGCCAAGTTTTTCATCTGGTGCTCAGTGCAGAGCAACCAAGGCAGGGGGCACAAGTGCTTCATAAATAAGCACTAAGAGGTGCAATGGCTACTTTCTCTTGTTCCTCCTGGGGTCTTATGTTTCAGGTTCCAAAATTAGTTTGCAATGCTTGGATACTGTGGCCCTGACAACTCTGAGTGAACCTCACCATGTGTTTTACCCAGAGTGCAACTGTCCCCAGCTTTCTAATGTAGCTGTGCTCCACTCACTTTCTGGTCCATACCTTTGCCCATACTGGATAATGCATTTGGTTCAAAATCATACCTAGAATGTAAGTTGTGGCAGGTGGGTGTGACAGGAGTATCCATCTGGCTTCATTGAGCACATGTGAACGGGGGTCCTGTACTATTAATATTATTACAGCATCCCGCCACACTTATGTTTGCCTGGAGGGTCTAACTTGCCTTACACAACTTCATGTTGACTCAAAATAGAATTTTTGAGTCAGGAAATGTCTCCATACAACTTTTTCATTATATAATATTTTTTCAATGATGGATTAACTCTACCTTCAAGACAGGGCATCCATGACCAACCACAGACACAGGCATATTGCATAGGAACCACTGTACCGTTGCTTGCAGAACCTTAATGTACTGTACGGGAAGTGTGGGCACAATGTTCCAAGCCCTTGTGTACTCATGCAAATTAAAATTCCTTTTTTTTTAATGCAGAAGGAGCATAAATCTGCCAAAGTGTGCTACTTACATGGCAACAGTAGCAGGACGAGAGCATTTTCTCTTTGATCTTTTACCAAACCACATATTTAAAAAATTACACTTACAAATGGTCATTGATTGAGTGAAAGAAGACAAACCAGGACCAAGTCATGATTTATAGGATGAGAGGAGATTTATGTGTTGTGGGGAAAAATGGATTCCAAAGCATTGGTATAAATGTATTAAGGGATAAAACAAGACCAGGACTGCTTATTCAAGAAGATATTATCAGTCCTGGCAAGTGTTTCAGAACCTATGTTAGCCAATACATTTCAGAGGATGCAGAGTTAAAAATCATTATTGGACACAACCATGTGTTGCTTCTGGCTCACAATTTCATTGTCCGTGGGCGTTGACTGTAAGGAAGCAGCATCTGGATAGGACAGGGATACTTGACCCAGGACCAACCAAAGGGCTCCAAAAATCTCTGGAAATTTCTGCTATTGACCAAAGTGAGTATAGTGGAATCAAATAATTTATCCATTAGTCACTTTGTGCACTGTGGGTTCTGACTCAATGCAGCAAACGTCAGCCCTTTCCCTGCCAAGACACCCCACAAGAGATTGCATGCTTCTTCACAGGTCTTTGAATCACCTGGCATCTACTACAGCAGTGGAGAGCACAGAAAAAGCTAAACAAACACTGCTTTGAATAGCAATAGTCATGACTTCTTCCTATGTAAACAAACCCTTATATCGTTTTTAGGGACACAATTAATATGGAGAGCTTGAGCACCTTGACAGACATCATTTGGTAATGACTTCCTTGGCCCATTGACATCCTTCTTTTACTTCCTATTGTCAGCCAAGACCATCTTTAGTCTATGTTTGGATTTTTCACATGTTCTTTCTGGCACTGCTCTCGTAACGTAAAATGCTCTTAAATATCCTTGCTTGCCCTGTGTGTTTGAGATCCCCCCATGGGATATGAACATTATTTAAATAGGTAGAATGTCAAGGTTACGTTAAGCCTTCATGTTTCCTTCTTGTACATACCTAATGGCTTATGGCCTGTCTTATTGAAATATTCTGTATCGTTTGAGCTTCAGTTCCTTTGCTGGCTGTGACCTATCAGCTTCGGAGGTTTGTGGATATTGAGTTAATCCACTTCACCTTCCGCCCCAATATTGTGGGTGCCGCTGGCTGCCACACAGCCCCATAGCTTTGCTCATCAAAGTCAATGGTTGGCAGGGTCTTTCCCACAACTGCTGTATCATTTTAATCCTTATCTTGTGTGGTTGTGCCCTGACAGTTGAGTTTTCCTTCAGTCAAATGGTGTTTTTACAGAAATTTGTTGGCTGCTGCTGCCCTCGTATTCATTTACTTTGGACTTATTTTATCTCTTGCATTTCTGTTATTGGACAGTACGTTTCTGAAATACTATTTAATATGTTATTAAATCCTCCCCATGTTATTTGTACATTTACTTTGATAGGAACTAAGCCTCTACATCTTCTTTAAAGTTCACCTGAGTTTATGCAAGTTGCTTTTCTGAATATGTTTTTTTTTCCCTTTTGTTATGCACATTACAATATTGGTATTGCAGAAATGTTCCTTTACTTGGTCTTGATCTGACTTTCCTTCAGAAACATTATGTTTGATTTGTCCGTTCATATTCTATGGGGCAAATTTACTAAATGGTAAATTATCGCTTTGGGAAACTTTGCCATACTTCATGCGACTTCATCAGACATTATCAAAATGCTTTTGCCATCGAAACTTCGTCGTCACAAACGTTTCTAAGCAAATTTTCTCTAGTGTTACTTTATTCCTAGCGAAACTTCATTAACATATGCTTACATCAATTTAAATATGGCGGGTTTATAAAGGTCTTTATGTGTATATGTATATATATTTGTCTTTATAATTGATTGTTGGTGAAATTGCTGGAAGTGGCCACTTATTATTAAAAATGTCCAAGGAAGAAAAATAAAGACAAAAGAGATCTTCTATTGTCCTAGACATGAGCCCACCTTAAAACAAATGTGGCATGAGTTTGAAATGGTTAAAAAAGTGTAAATAACATATATTTAAGAGTTACAACTTGTAAATATAATCCCACATTAAAATATTTAAAAAAAATTGTCTTTTTTATGACTTTTTTGGCATGCAGGATATGATGTCACTGACACTGATAATAATGTTGAGGACATAGCTTCATTAGTAACAACGCAAATACTGGAAATCACAGACCAATGACCAATGAAAGGCTATTGTGATACTAAACTCTATAATTAGTATAGGTATGGGTATATAGAATTTTAATTAAAAGTAGGGAGGGGTGTGTGTATGGGGCTGGGTTTTCATTTGGAGGGGTTGAACTTGATGGACTTTGTCTTTTTTCAACCCAATTTAACTATGTAACTATGTCTACTTTAGGGACATGACATCTACAAATTTGAAAGACTCAAATAGTCCAAGCTGGTACAAAAACAACATAAAGTTTTATGCAAATGACATAATTGGCTTTTCTTCAGAGACTCACAAGAATACGGAGATCTGGTTAGCTAAAGTCATCCAACCATCACTGATTAAATCCAGGGATACACAGCACCAAATTAATAGCAACCTCCTAGACATGCTTCAGAAATGCTCCCACACACTCCACCCCTGGTCTCCCACTTACTAAGCTGCCTCTGTAGACCAAATGGTCCCACACGATTATTGAATCTTCTTTTCTGTCCTACACTAGAGTTTATTCTATCTTCTTTTACTTTCTCTACACAAAGGGGCAAATTTATCAAGAGTCGAAGTGAAAATTAGAATTTTCAAATTCCGAGTTTATTTTAGTGTAATTTGACTATGGAATAGTCCAAATTCGATTTGAGTTTAAAAAAAGAATCGAAATTTGAATTTTGAAATTTATCATGTCAACATGCTGAATTGGGGTTTTAGCCTTTGGGGGACCTCCTACAATCAATTTTTTTCCCGAATTACGAGTTAATGGGAGTTCATAGGAGTTTTTAGTAACTCCCATAAACTCGAAATTCGACCCTTGATAAATTTCCCCCAAAGGTTACTCTTCAATAATATACATGCCAATACAAATGTCCTTTTGACACCCTTAAAATCAGTGCAATCCACCACTTTGTTTGCCCATGATTCAGCATATTTTTTCAGAGGTTTTCTTCAACATGAAGGGAAGACATCAGATATTTGCAGTCTGCCTATAAAAGAAAATACTAATGCTAAAACAGTTGTCCTATTAAATCTATTGTACTTTAATATTTATAACTTTTTGGCAGGTTGTGCCATTGTTACGCAGTTTCTTCCCCCCCCATACGTTCTATATTTACTCACAGTATGAAACAAGACTTGTTGCACTGCTATCCAGAAAAACATTAGGCTTTTCAATGGTAAGTAACATTAAATGCAATATATCTGCAAGAGAAGACACTTGGCAGAAACCTCTGTAGGGAGAGGATCAGACAAATGCTTCAACCGTTTTTCTGTCTCTGACATCATCCAGCCCAGTTACAGGCTGGGGAGCCATCTGATTGGCTGGGCTCACCAGTGCATCCTTGGGAGAGAGGGAGTGCCTGACTTTGGAGCCATTTAAACAGAGCTTAACACGGGTTGTATGCTGCAACATCCAACCAGAATCAGTTCTTGTGAGACTGTCCAAGCTGTTGCATCTGTAGAAGTACAGAGAGAGCCAATCCTGTTCCCTGCCAAGCTGCTAGAGACTCAGGAGGTGAAGGGTGCCACTGGTGAGATTGATCCTGCTGCAGAGCTGCCTGTAATCTCCAGCGAGACTGCCTCTAAGGGCACTCCGGTTAGTGAGTCACCCAAGGGAGGATACAGGCAAGGGTACAAATGTGGGACCCCAATTTGTGGACGGGTCTTGTGCATTTACCTGCTTCGTGGGAGCGGCTGCTAAGTTCCAATGGGAGAGGTACTTTTGGGAACTGAACTGTGTTGTTATTAACCCATTCCAGAGGATTGGGACTTTTATAATAAAAAGGACTGTGTTGGAGAAACAGTCAGGTACCTAATAGAGAGTTAGGTAGGTCCAGGTGTCCCCAGTGCAGGAATGCATTGTGTATTAGATTGCCCAAGTTCTTTCACTACTGTTTTATATAGAGTTTACATTTCTTTAATTTGCAAACTGTGTTTTATTTTTCCTAGTGGAACCTCCCTAAGGTGTGCTCCTCGGTGTTCCATAGGTGGAGGCACTACGCTGTAAATCCCAGTTCCCAGTACTTTTCATATGCAAAAGGGACTCAGGGCAGGCCCCTGGATTGCCAAGGGTTAATTGCTATATAAAGAGACAGTAACCAAATTAGGGTTACACCTCCTTGCAAGTTTTTACATATATTTACATTGTTTAGTTTGGAAGTAATAAAGTTTAAGCTAAAATGTTTTTTCATGTTTAAGGTTCATTCAAAGACTTCAGAGGTAGAACAGATAAAAAAAAATTCTCCTGATCTTGCCCCATAGTTCCCCATCTTCCCCATCTCATCTTATTTGGCCTTAATCATGCTCAGTAGCTTTGGATATATTTCAGTGTTTATTAAAAGCAAGTGAACATTGGTCAAAAGAATGTGGTTAGGTGTTTTAATCTTTACTGATAAATATCGCAAGTTATTAGTTAAGCAACCTCTGCTTGATGGCTTTCTCTTATTACCAAGCAGTAGCACATCCATTCTATAAGGTGGAGCAACATGGAGACACATGAACTTTATATGGATTAATGGTATAAAACTCATATTTTAGTATATTTAGTACTCTGCAGTTAAGGTAACATGAGGGAATTTGGAAATCATTTTTCAACACATGACCTAAATGATTTGCTTCTTCAAACATAAGTAGGTATGAAAGGAAGGTAAAGTGATCCACTTTAGTATTAAATGAGATGCTACCATCAAGAGCATGAAAAATGTTGGTTGGGTTCCCAAAATTGATTTGTCTTAAGAAGCTTCCTTTGTGGCATGGGGAACGGGACACCTTATGAGCACCATAGTCAATTACAGACTCCCATTCCATAAAAATGGTTTTAATGGCTGAAAAGTTCTTAGCAAATGTGGTTATCAACGAGGCGGGAAGTGATAATGAATTTAGTTCAGGGTGCTATATTTCTAAGACCCCATAGTTCCCCTGTCATTTTGCATGGCACGGGTTTAGAGAAATAAAACATTTTTCATTTGAACTGGTTTATATCCTGGGCAGAAGGATATTCGAAGGCTTCGATGTCAACCGTTGTTCTAAAATTGCCTTGAAATAATTGCCAAACTCAAGGTTTGAAGACTGCAGAATCCTTTATTTTTTATTAGGATGCCCAGCTTTATATTCTTCGTCTATAATAAATTGTAACCTGAGTGTGAGATTTTTCACTTTGATGAGAACATAATTTTATGAAATTGCAACACCAGTTAACAGAAATCAGGACGACCAAACTGTTCACAGCGAGAAAATGTAGAATAAACATTACCCAGAATTCAGCCCACTGCTGTGCTTCAGATATTTGAGAACCGACAGTAATTTTAGTTTCATACCTGGCACATCAGTGAGAAATGTCTGATTATACGTACTCGTGAGCCAATGCAAACGGATGCCATGAGCAGAATATAGAAGGAACATCACACGCACATTTTTGAATAACAGCATATTTGAAACTATGGAAGGGCCCAGCTCACTGTTTATGATTAATAAACTTTCTCTTTGGCAAGAATCAAGTAATGAAATTATTTGGCTGGGCCCTCAAGGTTTGCCAAAAAAAATCCCCTAAGTGAGGAATCTCTATTAATTTTATGATATTCAGTGTCTACATGGTTCATAGAAAATTGATCTTCTAATATATTAAGTCACAGTCCTAAAAAGGCAGAAATTATTCTTCAAGAAATGCCATTATGAATTCTCTGACGTTGTCTTCTCTTAATGGAAAAGGTCTGTTGTGCTTTGAGCCCTTGTATTGTGTGAGCTGAAGATAAGTTACTTTGTCTTAAAGTTTGATGAAATCCATTCTGCTAAAATTAACTTCTGCTAAGATTTGATGAGTTTCTCCAATCAGTTATAGTTTTATTATATTTTGGTTTAACCAAGGCCCTTTAACATTAACCTGAATAGAAACTAAAATCTAGTATTATTGGAGGACCTTCTCTATTTTTGTTTGCTCTCTGCCCACTTGTATGGAGAGATGGGCATGGTCCCAACATGTAAGACACTGCCCTAATGTTCAGTCTCTCCCATCACTCGTAACCCCACTAAAGTTTACAGTCTAATTTCAATTCATCTTAGTAAACAGACATACAAGGGTAAATTGTATTGGGAACCTATTAATCTGTTGTTGTTGTTCTTGAGACTGGGGCACCTGGTGGAAACCAATAAGGTGTGATTAAATGCCTCGGTTAAAACTGAATTCATGAGCCCAGTAAACTGTAACATTGAAAAGAAGCTTGGAGGGAAGTTCCAGAGTATGGCAACCAAATCTGCCCTTGAGCCTTCACATCCTCAACTCATTTCCAAGTTCTTGGGTGGCCCCATGCCTCCAGTGACTGGTGGAAACACATACAAAAACGGGGTGTGATTAAAATGCCCTGGTTAAAACGGAACCCATGAGCCCAGTAGTCTGTAACATTGAACAAAAGCTGGTCTGGAACCCCTTAGAGGGAAGTTCCAAACTATGGGAGCCAAATCTGCCCTTGAGCCTTCACATCCTCAAATCATTTCCAAGTTCTTGGGTTGCCCCATACCTCCAGTGACTGGTGGAAAGACATGCAAAAATGGGGTGTGATTAAAATGCCTTGGTCAAAACTGAACCCATGAGCCCAGCAGTCTGCATCATTGAACAGAAGCTGCTCTGGAACCTCTTAGAGGGAAGTTCCACAGTATGGGACCCAAATCTGCCCTTGAGCCTTCACATTCATAAATCATTTCCAAGTTCTTGGGTGGACCCATGCCTCCAATGACTGCATTGTGTTAAATTGCATAGGTGTTGAACAGACATGAACCCTTCACACCTGTTTTTGCCAACTATGGATATCATAACTAAGCATTCTATATCTCTGACTCTTCTTACACCTACCTGAAAAGTTTCTTAGTCATCTGTGCCAGCTTCATCATCCAACTCGTTATCTTCAACCCCTTTTCGGAGAATAACTATTTTTGACTTAACCACCATTAGTACTATTTATATGTACCAGTTTAAACCAATTACCAGTGTAAACATAAGTAGAATAATTTGTGGTTCTCAAGCTACGAAGCTACTGTACTACATACAAGGGAACTGACTGAGTAGAGTAGTTGGCTATGTAGAACTTACAGCAAGTAATCAACTTTTTAAGCTTGCAAATATTTATGAAACATTGACAATTTAGTAGATTTTTTTTATGAGCAGCTAAAGCCTAATATTTAGCTTTTTTATGGAACAGAACCAAAGGATTATACTCAATGGCTTCACAGTCCTGATAGGAAATTCCCAAGAACATAAAGTAATATTGGGAGAAGGAAGGCCCATCTGGGAGTTAGGAGCAGATTTATTAAAGGGTGAATTGTCGCCAGCGACCACTTCGCACACATTGCACCACTTCGCCAGGCACAAATGCGCTACCACTACGCTAATTCACTGATATGCAAAGTTGCGCCCTTGGTGCTGAACGTTGGTGATCGCCTGACGATAGGGTCCGGAACTGCGCAAGCGACAGTCCGGTTCGCTAGTGAATTGGCGCTTGCGCCTGTTAGTGAATTGGCGATGTCCCTGCGGGTGGCAACGTTAGTGAATTGTCGCTAACGTTGCCATCCGAAGGGACATCGCCAATTCATTAGCCACTTCGCTCTTTAGTAAATTTGCCCCTTTGACTGTTAAAGGGGTTATTTTTCTCAAGAGGAGATGGTCGAGCAGTGGGTGAATTTAAGGGAATTACATCTTTCCTTCTACCTCCTATTATTTGCAACCAAAATAATAAAGCAATAATAATGACCACCCCCCCCCAAAAAAATTCCAGTTTTTGAATTATTGCAATCAGTCTTTTATAAGCAATCGGTGTATTGCTTTTTGGTCAATTTTGAAAAAAAAAAAAGAAACAAACAATTGTAATAATTCAATTTAAATGTCTGGGTGGAGTAGAATGGATCATGGAGGGGCGGATTTATCAAATATCAAACTGGGGAATACTGAAAGATTCCCAAAAGGATGACATTTCCCCCAAATACTTTCCTAACTGGCAAGAACATTTATTTATTCATTCAGGGCTTACAGTGTTTGGGGTGTGATTAAAATAGTTAGGCTTAATACTAATACAGGTGTAACCTTATGAGTTCTTTGCTTAATTAGGCATCAGTTTATATTAAGCATTATTAAGTAAGCATTTTATTTCTTGGTGAAGTAATGTTAGGTTGGAAAATGTTACTCCTTGTGTATATTGTTACATGTACGCTTTCCTGGAGCAAATGTTCCAGGCTCAGTATTGCTGTTGATGGAATTATCTTGGAATCTAGTGGCAATTCTGTGAGCCAGCCAAAGACGCACACAATGTTAAACACATCTACAGTAAATATAAGTGAAACACCCAATCCAGGACTCAGTTTGGGGTTTGTCTGAATCTATTGTATAGAAGTTGGTATTAACATAATGGATTTAGTGCATGCCTAGTAAATATATTCCCTTTCACCATAGATTTGCTAATTTCAGTGAAGAAATTGAGGGAGATTCTAAACATTTCTATTACAGGGTCATGTTTGGCATGAGGGTGGTTGAGGTTTTGCCTTTAGGAGCAAGATTATCATTGCAGGTGCAAAGGCATGCCAAATCAGGTTTCATGTGCACAACATGGGTGGGATCTCTGTAGCCCCAATTATTAGGACTTCCTTCTTTGGTCAGTCATTCAACTGAGTGCTCCTCTTTGAGTAGTAGGTAGTGATGAGCCAACAGGGTCGGACTGGGGGGCCCGGGGCCCACCGGGATTGCTGGTCCAGGTCCCCCCGCCCCCCTTCTGCGCTGCTCAATCGCTGCCATGCGCTTGAGCGAGCAGCGCTTCTCGGTGCGCATGCGTGAGTGCATCGCAGAAAACTTTTTTTTTTCAAAAAAAGGGGGTCTGGTCCGGCGGGGGCCCACGAGGGTCGGGGCTCACCGGGCAAGTCCGACACTGTGAGCCAATTTATTTACCAGCCATGGATTCAACAAAAAAGTCACCATAAGAAAAAATGCCCATTGACTTTAATGCATTAGGACAAAAAAGTCGCCATAAGGAAAAATGCCCATTAACTAACATTATGTAAAAAACGCCCATTGACTTTAATGCATTTGGAGCGAAAAAATTGTTGCTCTCCTCATTGAGTAGTAGGTGAATGAATTGAGTGAATTTATTTGCCAGACTATATTCGCATTGAAATTCCGCTAAGCTGCAGTGAAATTTTGCCACGGAAAAATTTGCCGCAAAAACACACCCATAAGACAAAACACTCATTGACTAATGCATTTGGAGAAAAAAGTCGCCAAAAGAAAAAACGCCCATTGACTTTAATGCGCTAGGACAAAAAAAGTCGCCATAACTTTTTTTGACAGTTTTGCTTTTTTTCCGGTGAAGCGAAATGGGACAGATTTGCTCATCACTAGTAGAAGAACATTGCATGATGAAGAAAGAGTAGTCAGAATAGAGTCCAGAGGCTGGAGATGACCTAGGGCCGTATCCCATATTTGAATGTTATGGGAACAAAGAGAAATCCAAAGAATGACTTTAGTGAATAGCATGATTAACACCAAACAAAGTTGGTATTCGTTAATAGTTATTAATGACATGCTACCCTTCTACTGTACTCACGATTTATAAAGTCAGATGTTGACTTCATCACAGCCATCTTCTTCTACCTTGGACAAAAGGGACAGCAAAATGGTATAAATTGTTAAATATTCGTTTCTAACAGTATTTTTTTCTGAAATGCTACAAAATTGAAGATTTGCTAGGGCCTGATCCAGTGCAGGAAAGAATACTCTTTCTGTTCCCAGAGTCTTGTGAGACAGGGGACTTTCTTTTATATGAACTGTTAGGACCAGACATACCTGTATATTCTGTTAAATACACTCACACAATTAAATTAAAGCTCACCTTTATAAAATATTAGAAATGTCCCATTTAAAGGAGAACCAAACCCTTTATATAATACCCTACCCTATATAGACCACCTCCCTGTTCTTACCAGACTAGGTGTCACCCTCAGTAAATGCACCTAACTCTTTACTTAGCCCTCATATTTGGTGCATCTGAGTTCACGGACGCCATCTTCTTCTCTTCGGTAATCTTCAGGTCTTCTTACGGTCAATTTGCCAATTTCCATGACTTTTGGCGCATGCACAGTTGTTAAAAACCAGCAGACTGCTCCAACTGCACATGCGCCAATACGGCATTTACTTCACAAAGATTTCCAGAGAAATCTGGAAGAAGAGAAGAAGATGGCGCCCGTGAACTGCAATGCGCTGAATCTGCAACGAGGGGTAAGTAAAGAGTTAGGGGCATTTACCAAGGGTAACACCTAGGATGGGGGGAGCAGGGAGGGGGTATATGTAGGGTAGGAGGGTTGGGGATTTTAATAAAAAGGGTTTGGTTCTCCTTTAAATTACTTGAAATTCTCCAGTTTACAAAAAGGGGATTATGGTATGAGAGGTGCTATAATGTAGCATTATAAATACTTGGAGGTGCCTTTATCAGCTGATCTCAAGGGTAGAGCACTGCTAAATGTGACTCCTCACCTCAGCGGAGACCTCAGAGAAAAAAAAGAAGGAAGGGACTATAACTCTCAACACATTCACATAGAAACCTGGGCACCAGTGGTTCTTGCTCAGGTTTAAATAACAAATAAAAGCTACTTCCTCTGTATGCCAAAAATTCATGGCACAATATCACAATGGTTTACAATGGGTATTACTCACAACACAAGTGTATCAAAATCCAAAGGGTTCTAGAGTGTTTCATAACCGGTGCTATCCTGCCAGTTTAATGCTACCTATTGAGGTTCCTACCATAGGATCTCCAGCAGCATTCAACCCCTCTATAGAAAAGAGTCCAATTAAACAGAACCATGTGCTCCCTTACTTTATATAGACTAGGGAAAAAGAACTATGGGCCTATGGGAACACATCCCTCCCCCAAGGTTCCCCCAAGGATTTATACTTCTAGTACAACGTTGGACCGTTATTAGGAGTTTGGACGTATTTGTTTTTTCATCCTCCACTATAATGAAACCAAACCTGCCAGAGACTTCACATTTCAGGGAGAGGGTGAAAATAAACAATCCAACAGGAATAACAGACAAATGGGACAAATATAGTTTAACGATGAGAGAACGAACTCGGAATATCACACAATCCAAGAAACAAAAAACAACACCTCTTTCAAGTTCATTTCAATTTAAGGATCTTCACTAATATTTTAATTGGCTGAGCTTTTGGCTGCAAGAGTTCTAAAGACTTCCCTGAAAAAAATCCCCTTTCATGGTTAAAATTAGAAAATCATCTGGAATCCAAAGTTGGCATCTTCTCCCAAAATTGCAAAGCCAGATTCAGGTTAGGGCAAACATACAAATATAACGTGCTATGTTGAAGATTCATTTCTCTTTTCTTTTTTCTTTTTTCATGTCTGAATTAGAAATCCAGTGTTATTTTTTGTGTATTTCAGTCACGCCATTTACAAATTGTATGAAACATTATCGTTATTAAATATTATTCTTACTATGCTGTGCATGATGGCTGGGCAGGCTACAGAAACTGGCCTTGACATTGTATCATATATTATATTTAAATATTCTCCAGTGGAGACAATTTGTTAAACATATAAAATATGTTGTAAAGAATTTTACAGATACGGTTACAAACCCCGCAGGACCAAGAGAGGAAATTTGTTAAACTCTACGAATTAAAAATTGCCACTTGGTTGGAGATTTTGCCCGTTTTAAACTATCAAGAAGGCCTGGTCTTGAATATCCACCTTAACTTTGAACTTTAGTTTGCTAAAAGAAGAAGGAAAAAAAACAACAGTAATGGTGGAAAAAGCCAACTAAATTAATTAAGGAAAATGAATGATAAAGTTGTTTTAATGATACTGCCCCATAAACAACGACTTTGTAAATGCACTTCATTAAATAGTGAGCTTAAAAAAAAAGAAATTCATAAAATAAATGCTAGTATTAGTGACATGCTAAATGCTAACAAAAAAGATGGCTTTACTATACCTATGCTAGACTTACCAAACCAGTCCAGAGCTTCAGCAGTTCCACAGCAGTTCTACATGTTGGATCTTGTTTATCCTTCTTTTGAGTGTCAGTGGCACTGCACATGCTCAGTGTGTTCTGGGCCTCTGTTGAGAAGTTAAGCTAAGTGGTTGTAGGAAATCCAAATAGTAGAATGTGAGGTTACATCTGTCATTGAAACAGATCAGCTACAGAGCTGAATAGGGAGAAGAAACCTTGTAAAATGAATACATAGAAGGCAGAAAAACTTACAATTTAAGTGGGTGGATAACATAGAGACACAAATAGGAGGGCAAAAGTGCTCAAAGGTTTGGCTATTGGACCTTCAGAAGCAAGGTTGGACCAGATAAAGTTATAGTGCTCCAAAAGTTAAGAGCTGAGTTTCTTTTTGAAATAATTGAGACAGTGTTTCCTATGGAGGAAATCATGGATGGAATTCCAGAGGGAAGGAGCAGGTGATAGAAAGCTGTCAGGCAAGACATGGCGGTGGCCGTCAATAATGTTAAAAGTCACTCTGAGAGCAATGGTGAGACAGTCAGGAACATACTTTACTTCATTTGGGGAAGGGCTGAACTATTCCTGAAATGCTTGAGCCACGTGTTTGTAACTTCAATAAATCACGGGAATACCCCACATTAGCTTTTAACAGGTATGGACTCTCATAGGAACATACTGAGACACAATTGAAGAAATATAGTGAGGAGCAGAGGAGTAAGGGACTTTGAATGGTAGAAACGAGGATTAAGGAGAGCTCTAGCCATGGAGTTTTTGACTGATTTCAGAAGAGAGCTACGGTAGTCTGGAAAATCAGTTAATGGTCTTGCTATCAGTAGTCATGGTAAGGAAGTGGGGGAAAGGCTGGGTTCTGTGAAAAATTATGAGCACTGTTTTAGTTAGGTTCAGTTTGAGGCGGCTATAGTAAATGTCATTAATGTATTTAAATATCTGGGTGTCACCTGCAAGTGTCATCTACAAGTGATAATGTACAGATTATGTTTCCCAAAGAGAGAGTCTACAAGGACAGCTGGAAAGAGGACTAAGTACAAAACCCTGAGGCACCGCCAGACTAAACTAAACCAGAGGAGATGATTTGTTAGCATAAGAAACAGAGAAGAATTGGTTAGAAATATATGTATGTGTATTATACATGGTGCGAGTGGTCCCTAAGCTCAACTAAGTGACAGTAGCCCAAAGTATTTGCTGGGAATCAGCAGAAAGAAGATGGGACCTACTGGGGGCATCTCCAGAGACACAGATCTTCAATGTTAATGGGCTGTTTGGCCTTGGGCTGGTACAGAAGCTTGAAAACATAAGATGTAACATTTGTAGCCTAGTTCTATGTTGTGTTTTAGTTCTCCTTTAATGTATTTTGTCAGGAATTGATCTAATATCTTCCCATGGGACCACACCATGAAAGCAACCAAGTAAAGTGCCGATGGTGATTATTGTATAACGTCCATTGTCTCAAAGCTTGCAAAACATCTATACATGGTCATCAGAAAAGTGCCATCCTACTGAGCCCTTAAACGTTCTCCCGTCTATACCTTTACCAGCCTTTTTTGACCTTGAGGGTTGCTGTGTCTTTTACACTTAACATCCGGATATATGTGTTTAATCAGGCTCTTGACAGGTGAAGACTGTGAAAAGAGGACAGTTTGTTCTCCTAAGTTGTTCAGTTTCTGAGCCTTGTATTTACTTTGGAACCGAATGAATAATATTGTACTGAGAAAGGAAATTAAAAAAGCAGGGTTGTAATTTACAGTAGAGTGGAACAGATTTCTTCTTTTTTTTTTTTTCATCTTCATTTCTTTCCTCTTGCAGCGCCGGTTCCAAATGTGCCACAGCTGCAACAGAACGGAGCTTTGCTGACTTCTGGCATCAACAGGAGACTCACATTTGCCAGGGCCCCGGTCTCATTGCCAAGAACAGAATCACTCAGAAGGCGACATGGTCTACGAGTAGAAAACGCAGAGTGAAATGCGAAACGCCGTACATTGCCATTCGAGGGGCATGTTCCACAAAAAAATGTGTCTCTCTACCTACCGTGACCTGTGTCTCTTGTGTTTCAATGATAAAGGAGAATTAAGGTTTTCAGTTTTATTAATGTACGCCGACTACAATTTTCCAATCTATCACAAGAAAAATGTTTGGAGTTAGCTGTCAGGAAAGCCAAGTCACACATGACATATGATGGATAAGTCAGACCGGGTTAATTATGCTTTTCATCTTAGACTTAAGCTTTGACCAAAACACTTCGGAACCAGGAGAAGTTCCAACCAGACGAGTTCTGAGACCGCAAATACCATATATATATAAATTCATAGCAATATGACTATAGAGAGCTATTAAAGACATTAAAGAGTTATCCACTTACTTTTTAGTTGGACAGACAAAGCTGGTACAGCCCGCGCCAGTAGAGTTGGTTGAGGCCTTTACTGTTGATAGAACAAGTAGCACAAACACACTGCAGGGAAGCAAAATGTAGAACTTTTAGTGCAGAACTTCTTCACAGTTATGGACAAATAGTATAGCCTTACCAAAAATTAGGGCCGATGTTAGTGTCTCCTCTCTCTGTACTAACGCACGTCCTCACAGGCACACAGAACTTACTCTCAGTGCCTCCTGTGGTCTAGATATACAGTAGTTGAGCTGATGAAGAACTACATGGGGGCCTCCTAGAGGTGCTTACTTCCCCAGCTGCCTCTAATGTCCTTCACATACTGTACAATTATTCTCCTGCCCCAAATTGCAGTCCCTTGAGCTCCCAGTAGGGTTGTAACATGGCCAGTATTTCACCAGATTAGCCAGTAATACTAGTCATGGCCAGGGCTGGTAATACAATTGTACTTGCCTGGTAATTTATGTTCCTCAACCCTGCCACCCTTGGCCTGCCTCTGATTTATCCAAATCCCCATTCCCAGCTGCCCTCTATCCCCCTGGCACCAATATAACCCTTCCCTACTCACACAATCACTGCCCTATATGCCCCTTTACCTCATGACTCTGACTCTAACCCTTTAAGACATGACCCCATATCCTGCCCCAGCCTGCATGTCATGGTCCATCCTTGTTTTCCTTTCTGGCCAGTATAGTCTCTAACAAAAGGAAAAGTCCTATCTCTCAAACAACCCCAAAACCTATACCTTATCATAATTGTCCTTAAAGGGATACTGTCATGGGAAAAAATTTTTTTCAAAATGAATCAATTAATAGTGCTGCTCCAGCAGAATTCTGCACTGAAATCCATTTCTCAACAGAGCAAACAGATTTTTTTATATTCAATTTTGAAATCTGACATGGGGCTAGACATATTGTCAATTTCCCAGCTGCCCCAAGTCATGTGACTTGTGCTCTCTTCAATCACTCTTTACTGCTGTACTGCAAGTTGGAGTGATATCACCCCCTCCCTTACCCACCCGAGCAGCCAAACAAAACAACAATGGGAAGGTAACCAGATAGCAGCTCCCTAACACAAGATAACAGCTGCCTGGTAGATCTAAGAACAACACTCAATAGTAAAAACCCATGTCCCACGGAGACTCCTTCAGTTACATTGAGAAGGAAAAACAGCAGCCTGCCAGAAAGCATTTCTCTCCTAAAGTGCAAGCACAAGTCACATGACCAGGGGCAGCTGGGAAATTGACAAAATGTCTAGCCCCATGTCAGATTTCAAAATTGAATATAAAAAAATCTGTTTGCTCTTTTGAGAAATGGATTTCAGTGCAGAATTCTGCTGGAGTAGCACTATTAACTGATGCGTTTTGAAAAAAACATGTTTTCCGATGACAGGATCCCTTTAAATGGCACAAAATTGCTTGGGCCTCACCACTCAACATTAACCTACATGGTGGGGCAAAAAGCCTGGTTGTCTCTCACCACTGGGATGAACTAATTCTCATAACATGCAGCATGTTCTGGGCAGAGGAGACACTTCAGGGTTCTGAGATGTCCACCATTGATATTACTTAGGCCAGACAGGCTCATTCTCTCCCAAAACCCTTATGATATAACAGAGCCTAGAGCCGCCCCATCCCTAAAAATTTCCCAGGAGATACCCAACCCCTGGCCAGTCTTAGGGGTTGCTACCATCTAGTGAATTAACTGTAAACTACACTTTAACTATAACTTACATACAGCATATACTTTACAACTTGAGTTGGGTTTTAATGATATTAAATTTGAATATTAACGTGACATATTTTTAACCCAATTCCCCGTTTATTTTTTTTCCATTTTTTTAAAATGCCAAAATCCAATCAATATTTTTGAAAACACAAACCATGTTTATAAAACGCAATCTATCTTTTGGCCAAGATAGTGTATTGAATATATATATATATGTGTGTGTGTGTGTGTGTGTGTAGAAAGGCTATGGCACACACTTACTGGAACGAGGACCCAGGTGCTTTTCAGAAAAGATTATATATCCATGAAGACAGCTGAAGCACATTGGGATTTATCGAGTTAAAACGTATTTTATATATATATATGTATGTATATTTCCTGTTTAATAAATTATCTTTATGTGACCAAATAAAATGTGTCACTTTGGCATGTCATAATAAGAGCTTGTTCAAGATGCTTTGAGGCTAAGGTTTTCTATAAGATTTGTTGTTGATCCACCTGTATTTTTATATCATTATTCACTTAGGTTCCTGCCCATGGCACTTACAGTCAGGGGTGCAATCAGGAATCACAGTGTCCAATACCACTAAGTAAGTAGGCTTCCCTTACAGGCCCCTTATTATTAACCCATTTGTTACCTGGGGCTCTAGGGTCCCAATGGAAAAAAATGGCCCACACACTTATGATCACAAATCCCCCTTATACCCCTGATGGCGACCCTGCTTACAAACTAAGTTTCTAACTGTATGATTTTGTAATTTGGGATGAGACATACTGTCCGCACAATAGATGAGGAAGTAGGATTTGGCAGAACGTGATACCTACTTGCTTAATACATACAGTAGGAACAGGGACAAGGGAAAATGTTGTCTTGCTTTGCTTTTACCTCTACTTTAGAACCAGGGATTGGTAACACTGGAGAGCAGCCAACATATACTCTCAAAAATTATTTTCTTTTTTCACCTTGGTCTGCTGGGTATCATTAATTTCATATAAAGATAGAATGCTCAGCACATAGTGAATAACTAAACATATTAGGTTAATAAAAAAAAGTTTAGCCGTTAAGGAGCATATGGTACAGCTACTGTATAACAGGCACCATTTGTGCAATCCAAAATATAAACTTGGTTGCTTTAGCCTGTAGCCTAGGTATGCATATAATAAAAGCTGAGTAGTGGCTCCATCTACTTTCCCCTGGTAATACCATGATACAGATCAGAAGCCAAAATCATTCATATGTGAGATCCGCTTTTCCGCTAGATTCCATTGCATGGTTTCACTTTAATGAATCATTAAGATGGATCAGGTCTCCTCTGCTGCATGCTTAGAATATTATGATGATAAGGCTACCCTAATACTGTATGTACTTCTACACTGAATATTTATTGATCAGCAGCAAAACAGAGGACACTGCTCTTAAGCTATATCAAAACCATTTTATAATAACGTATGTGTCTAATTTGGGATATAATAATGGTCCTATTTTTGGTTTTTGACTTAATATTTCTAGTTCTATATAATAATTTTGCTCCTGGCAGAAAATTTCAGTCATGACGATAGTTGAGGTGAACAATTGCCATTTTCAGGGCAATAAAACTTTCTATACCTTTTGAAAATTGTCCCTCCAATTCCCCCAACCTACAAAATGAACTACTCCACCAGGGTCTAGTTCCTTCCCACGTCTTGAAACACAGAGATGTGCAACAGGGTTGGAGGCCACCAACAATATTTGGCTTTAAGGGCACATGCCTCTGCTCAATGATCAATGTTAGGAAGCTTGTGCTTTGGATGTGACTCGGATAAACATGCCCCTGAAGAAGGGGATAATGATGTGTCACGGTTATGACCCCTTGAGATTTGCTCGTTTGATGGCATCTCAAAAGAGTATATACCTGCCAGATTTGACCACTTATGCTTTGAGTCGAATCAGGCTGATCCAAACTTTGGCAAATGATCTGATCATACTGTGGGCCAATGGAGACCCATTAGGCCAATAAGCTGCTGTCTTGCTCAGGAAGAGCAGAGACAGCTACCTCCATGGTCCAAGTATGGCCATCATAGCATTTTTCAGTGTTTAAGTCAGTCAAATACACCTTATATGGGGACAGTCAGTGAGTGGGGAGTCTTTAACTCAAGAAGTAGGTTGAGGACATCTTAAACTCTTTCTGTGTCAGCTTCCTTTTGGTCTTATCACACCATTATATATGCAGTATGGCCTAGATCCCTGGACCACAGAAGTATGGTATCTTTCTGTCTACACCATAGATTCTACAATGCATAGGCAATAGGATAAAAGTGCAAATGAATAAGCTTATTGTCAGAAATTAAACATATATGTATATTCAAAGCTTGACTTTAGTAATATTCCTATGTGAGCTTCAGTATCCTGTGAGCGAGCAGAGACCAGCAAAATTCCCTTTCCCTTCCCGTTCAGTCTCAGTCGGAGCCAGGAAAGAAAGGACTGTTGCAAATTTTCAGTGCACCTTCTTAATTCAAAATGAAACTTGCTCACATTTAAAATATATGTGGTTTTCATCATTCACTACAAGTAATACATTCTGAAGGAAGCGTTGACATAGAAGAATGTGTCCTTTTCCTTGGCCTGTGCTTCTTGTTTCAGTTGGTGGTGCTGGCAGAGCCGCAATGTTTTCTGCTATGGATCCAGTTGAGCTTCCAAGAAATCCCTTTTAAAGAGTTCCATGTAGCACAACAATGGCACATTTTGGGTGTAAATAGGCTTGTTCAAACCAATCAAAAAATCCTGTAAAATAATAAAAGAAATGGAACATTTTTTTAGATGGGATTTGAATAAGGATTGACGACCTTCAGCTGTGGGGCAGGATGGACCTTGGCCCAGGGTTAATGTAGTAGCTATTTGAAACAATGCACGAAAATGTCATCTAAAGACCTGACAAAGCAGCCCGGTGAAATATTAAGCACACATTCTCATATTTCTGGCTGTCTTCAGCATTACCACAAATTACTTTTACAGGACCTGGGATTTCCTTAACCAAAATGTAAAGAAAATGGTATAAGAAGAAATATGTTTATATATACACTCTAATTGTATCTGTAACTGATCTTCAGAATAAATGAAGGAGACGAGAGCCAGGGTTTGATTCTTTGCCTATGTGTCCAAGCCCTTTCCACTAACAGCAATAACAGACTTTCGCTGCATCTCAAACGTCCAATGGCACTTTCATGACTTGTGTTGGCTTGAGTGGATAGGGCGTGGGACAGCTTTCTTTCCTTTGCTGAGTTCTCCTTGCCACACATTATGCTCTCTCCTTCCTGGCCACACATTATACACACTGCCGGCTCCATTCTCCACGTCATACAGTGCACATACCCCTTGCCATTTTTCCTACCACACACTGTGCATACACCTTGCTCCATTCCATTCTTGCTCCACTATCCCCGAAATAAAATGCACATAATCTATGGCCAAAAGAATGTTGACACCCCTTCTGATTATTGAAATTAACTTTTTAAAACACACCATCATTGCCAACACTGGTGCCACCACGTCATATAATGATGCGCTTTTGGGGAAGGTTTTCTTCCTGTTTCAGCACTCCTGAGGGACCAAAGAAACACCGAAGAGATGAATTGGAATGCCCAGGCCTGTTCAATCAACATCATGTTGATGGTCCAGTAAGACAGACATGACGGCCCAAATATGTGACCAATGTAACATTTTCATATAGAAGAATAATGAAGAATATCAGAAGCTTAGCTTGTCCAGTAGAAGATTAACTTGTTGCCTTTGGTTATCTGTGGGTTGGTGGTTACTGGCTAAAAATGGGCAGCTAAGGCTGGGTCTGTATTCTATTTTTACCAGCAATGTCATTACAATAAATGTGTAATTCTCCAAACTTCCTCTGCATTTCTGCCTCATTTCATCCCCATGCCCATTAAAGACCTGGATTCTCACAGTCCCCACTCCCAACACAGCCACCTCCATATTAGCCTTAAATCTGCCCACTCCACCCTCTGACACAACTGTTTGACTGCCCACTCCACCCTCTGACACCGTTGGCATCCCACCTGCCTTCTATCTAGTAATAACCAACTGGCAATGGTGTTATAATTGTGTATTGAGGCTGCACTGCATTGTTGGTAGCAAAGTGTTCAACCCCCTCTGCCATCATCTCTGACATCATCAAGGTGGATAGGGCTCGGGATGTCAAGTCCCTTCACCATCTCATGCTTGGTTGGCCTAGGGTGGGTTAGTGTGTGCAGGTCAGAAAATTCTTGTCTTGTGCACCCCTATATCACACCTTATCCCCTGAACTGCTAATCTAAGTGCCCTTTGGTGTTCAACATAATTTGAGATTAATAGGAAAACCAAACTACCTTGAATATGCTGAGAAATCATGAAGGATAGACAACACTCCATCTGTAGTACAGTGTATGGAGATTTTTATTTTAATGACTGATCCCCTTTAAAAATAAATAAAAATAAATTATTTGTGAAATAAATGCATGAAACACCTACTGACAGTGAGCTAGCTGGCCTAAAATATTTTTTGGTATATTATAGATAGTTCATTTTCTAATCTGGAGTTTAGCGGTCTACTATGAATTCTTTTGGATTACGTATGCCAAAATAGTCCAAAATATTTATGAAATAGATTAATGAAACCCCTGCTAATGGACTGTGGCTATCCAAAAATATTTCTCTATATATCCAAGACAGTTTTCTAAAACTAAAATGGATTCTTCGGGATTCATTTGCTTAACTTTTTAAACACACTCATTATTGCCAACACTGGTGCCACCACGTCATAGAATGATGCGCTTACTGTTTGGGGAAGGTTTTCTTCCTGTTTCAGCAATTGTCAGTTGCATGATTTCTGGCAAATGTTGGTGTTGCTTTCATTTGAATGGATGCTCCTCACACTTCTGCATTGCTGTGCCAACCACCCAAATGTTTGTCATGAAGAACCCCCAGAGTTACCTCCAAGTAATTCAAGGGTTCCCACACTGGGCTGCATCAATAAGAGCAACAGTCTTTCATCCAAGGAATAACATGCTATTGCCCTTTTTACACCAAACCCTGGAAGTGATACCATCCCTCCTATGAAAAATTCAGCCACATATTGTCCCCAATTAAGACACACATAGGCAACTGCTTTAATCGTAATGCATTAACTACTACAGGTATGGGACCTGTTATCCAGAATGCTCGGGACCTGGGGTTTTCCGGATAACGGATTTTTCCCTAATTTGGGTCTTCATGCCTTAAGTCTACTAGAAATTCATTTAAACATTAAATAAACCCAATAGGCTGGTTTTGCTTCCAATAAGGATTAATTATAGCTTAGTTGGGATCAAGTACAAGTTACTGTTTTATTATTACAAAAAAAAGGAAATCATTTTTAAAAATTTGGATTATTTGGATAAAATGGAGTCTATGGGAGACAGCCATTCTGTAATTAGGCGCTTTCTGGATATCGGGTTTCTGGATAAGGGATCCTATACATGTACTAGGAAGATTGCCTGAATTGTGTTTAGATTCTGGGGTGGAAATGCTGCTTTGTGGGTAAAAAACATTGCACCTTGCACATTGTACTTGCAGTTGTATGACTCTGAAGACTTCAAAGGACCATGAACAGCAAGTTGTATCTGCTATAAAAGGGGTAGCATGTGAACATTCCTTTGAAGGCCCTATACCTGCCTCACATTAACATGGTGCTCTTTTGGATGACCAGGTCCCTGGACTTGCCTTAGGCAAATGTGTGTAGAGCCATATGATCTACATCTTCCGCTTGATGAGGCAATGGGGTAAAAAACACAGGTGCTCTACAAAGCATACCTGCAATACATATGGTGCCCTGATGGGTGCAATCTTGCACCCAAAAGCTCACATAACAATTGTGCAAACTCCTGGCAAATGAGTCCTTATGTTCTCAGGAAGGATAACACTTACGACACTATGACTTTCCCAACCTGCCGTGGATTGTCCAAAGTATTAATATTCTCTTTCCACAAGTCAACAAACATTCCACTTTGTAACGGAGAGCGTTCCAGCGAGCATCCAGGTTGTATCTTGATCCTGCATGTAGGAATTGGTGGTTTTTACCAATTTGTAAAAGCGGTTCAGTAAAATCAGGATTACTTACTAAACAAAAAAACATTTGGAGAAATTCTGTATATTCACCTAATGAAGGTGCAGATGGGATTTTGCTGTGGGGAAATGGAAGCCAAAACATTTCTGTCCTGTACACTGGCAATTGGAAATGTCAAACAGAAAGTGATAGTTTGTGGATGGAAAAACATTCTAAGATATTTCCAGTGTGTCACTGCCAATATTTGTCACAAAAGTGCTATTATAACCCTTCCAGTTTCTCTGATGTTATCGCACATGCTCTGGGATTCCCTGTAGGACGAGGTATATATATTCCTTTTCAATAAAACCCTATTAACACTGCATGGATTTCTTTCCCCCAACAAGCCAGGCATAATGCTGTTTTGTAGCCAAATTCTGATGATACAGCAAACATTCCTTAACAAGTCAGAAACACAGTGTCAGATTCTGTATGGAGGAAAGATTTAGGAAACATGAACAGAAATATATCAATGATTGCTCCGGATGGTCCAGTAAGACAGACAATCTGATGGCCCAACCAGGTGACCATTGTAACATGTTTATATAGAAGAATAATGAAGAATATCAGAAGCTTAGCTTGTCCAGTAGAAGATGAACTTGTTGCCTTTGGTTATCTGTGGGTTGGTGGTTACTGGCTAAAAATGGGCAGCTAAGGCTGGTTCGGTATTCTATTTTTACCAGCAATGTGTAATTCTCCAAACTCCCTCTGCCTTTCTGCATTGTTTCATCCCCATGCCCATTAAAGTCCTGGATTCTCACCAGTCCCCACTTCCAACACAGCCACCTCCATATTAGCCTCAAATCTGCCCACTCCACCCTCTGACACCACTGTTTGATCCCGTTGACATCCCACCTGCCTTCCCTCTAGTAATAACCAACTGGCAATGGTGTCATAATTGTGTATTGAGGCTGCACTACATTATTGGTAGCAAAGTGTTCAACCCTCTGACATCATCAAGGTGGATAGGGATCAAGATATCAAGTTCCTTCTCCATCTCATGCTTGGATCTAGGGTGGGTTAGGGTTTGCAGCCAGAAAATTCCTGTCCTGTGCACCCCTATATCACTCCTCATTCCCTGAACTGCTAATCTAAGTGCCATTTGGTGTTCAACATATTTTGATCTTTTTAGGAAACTGAAATACCTTGAATATGCTGAGAAATCACAAAGGATAAACACTCAATCTGTAGTACAGTGTAGGGAGATTTTTATTTTAATGACTGATCCCCTTTAAAAATAAATAAGGATATATTATTTTGAAATGAGTTTATGATACACCTACTGACAGAGAGCTAGCTGTCCTAAAATATGTATTGGTATATTATAGATAGTTAATTTTCTAATCCAAACTCTTTTGGATTATGTATGACAAAAATATCCAAAAAATATGTATTTATATTGTAGACAGGATATGGATCCTAGACAGAAACTAAAATAGATTCATAGGATTCATTTGCTTCAGATGACTTAAAAAAGAATATGAACTGTTTTGGAATACATAGGCCAAAACAGTCCAAAATAATTATGAAAAAGATTTAGGAAACAAATACTGATTGAGCGCTGGATGCCCCAATACATTTCTCACAATATCATAGTCAATTACATTTTCAAATCTTGAATTTTAGGAGTTTGTTTGCTTCAGATGTCTTAAAATAATGTCAACTCTTTTGGATTACTCATGCCAGAACAGTCCAACATATTTGGGAATTAGATTTATGAAAACTCTGAGCACTGGTTATCCCAAAACATTTCTCAGCATACCCTTGCCAGTTAACATTTCCAAGCTAAAACCTTAGGGGTGTATTTGCTTCACATGGCTGAGAATATGATGAACTCTTTTGGATTGCAAAAGATTCCAACATATTTTGAGTTTAATTTTCAAAAAAAAATTGGGAATTTGTCTTAGAATATCAATATTAGCTTTGCAGTTCAACTCATTTGGCATAGCCAACACTCTATTTTAATGACTGTTTCTCAAAAAAGTAAATGAATGAAAAGAAACGAGTAATACCATCATGTAGTAATGGTAGACCAGTTAACTGTTGATTATTGTACACATTTTGCCCATTTTACTATTCAGCACTCAAAATGTGCTGTGTTGGTGCACTTTATTGGAAAATGGAGTATTCTACACTCAACAGTGAACACTAATATTTAGGAGGAACATAGTAAAATAATTTGGGGTGATGTCTCCTAGGCAAATCCTTATAAATGGCCGGTATACAGCTACAGTACCTTTGCATTGTCTCACCCTGTGCCATAAGAGGGGCAGGTCATTCAAAGTCTGTGCTTTTCCCCCCCATCATGTCTCCTTGAAAACATACTGACTCCACTGTCCTAAGCCTAATGGTGTTTGGCACAGAGCTGTCATCTCTTGCCTCGCTCACGGAGCCGAGTGTGGCTGTAAATGTTCGATATGTTATTTATAGGATATTCTGCAGGAATAACAGGCTTCACATGGGCAGATCCGACGAGGCTGGCACCGAACAGTCACCAATATTCATGCTCTTGATTGGCAGAAAAGAAAAGGCTCCTTTTTTCAAAAGCGCTACATAAATAAATGAAAGATATCATATCCCATTAATAGCGCTTGCTTTCCTGGCACCGGGTCGTTTTTTGCCTGCAGTAAGACATTTTTTTTTGCCAGCGTGTTTGAAATACATTAGAGTTGGGGGGGGGGGGGGGAAGAAAATAACATACATAAAATTCCAACACTTTGTGTGTATCGTTACAGGAGTGGATTGTGCCAATGTCTGGGTAAACACAGCCACTCACTGGGAATAGGTTTCCTCATTGTTTATTTCTCTTAACCTGGATCCAGTTTGAATGCGTTTCAATTTAGAGTTATTGTCTCTTTTAATAAATGGATCTGTTCTGTGATGAGTAGATTGTGTAACTGATCAAAATACGGTTGCTTTACGCCTTTTTTTAGCATATATGTTGCAAACTGAAAATCTCTTTTTCAGACTGCGTGTGTCCATATGTACTCCATCTAATGATAGTTATTTATACATATTAGGGATGCACCGAATCCAGGATTCGGTTCGGGATTTGGCCAGGATTCAGCCTTTTTCAGCAGGATTTGGATTCCTTGTGCCTGGCCGAACCGAGTCCTAATTTGCATATGTAAATTAGGGGCGGGTAGGGAAATCAAGTGACTTATCGTCACAAATGAAGAATTTTTTCCACTTTTTCCTTTCCTGACCCTAATTTACATATGGAAATTAGGATTCGGATTCGGTTCGGTATTCTTCCGAATCTTTTACCAAGGATTCGGGGATTCGGCCATATCCCAAATAGTGGATTCGGTGCATCCCCAATACATATGCAGGCTGATGGACTGACGCAAAATTTAAATATTCTTGTCCTGTGAAATATTAGGGCCATTTGAAAGACAATATAATCTTTGTCTAAAATGATAGCATGCACAATATTCTTAGGGGTAGTGTATCCATTCCAACTCTTTAATGTGTTTGTCTGAGACACAAGCACCACCACCAGGTATCTAAGATGTACTGCATCCTTAATGGCCATTTCTTACCTTATCAACATTGACTATTAATACATTTACTCTTCTACAATGCTTCTGACTATACCAAGCCAGAGTATGGTGACTCAAGTACAGCGAGATGAAATAATGACCACAACCACCTGATATAGGTGTATGTCTTTGGATTCAAATTAAAGTATAATAATTATTTAAGAAGGTTTACCTTCCCCCAGGTTGGATCAAGTGCTAAATACTCATATTTCATCAACCAATAGATGGCTTTTCATTGGAGATTTTGCTGCATTTTTTTTTTTTGCTGCCAAGAGTCACATTTAATTACATTAACTCCCTTTGCCATAGATTTCTATAAATGTATAATACATGTGGGATAATAAAACTTTTAGGGGCAGAGTGAAGGATTCGAAGTTAAAAAACTTCGAATTTCGTAGTTTTTTTTGGGCTACTTCGACCATCAAATGGGCTACTTCGACCTTCGACTACGACTTCGAATCGAAGGATTCGAAGTAAAAATCGTACGACTATTCGACCATTCGATAGTCGAAGTACTGTCTCTTTAAAAAAAACTTCGACCCCCTAGTTCGCCATCTAAAAGCTACCGAAGTCAATGTTAGCCTATGGGGAAGGACCCCATATCGTTCGATTCGAAGGATTTAATCGTTCAATCAAAGGAATTATCCTTCGATCGTTCGATCGAACTATCTGCGCTAAATCCTTCGACTTCGATATTTGAAGTCGAAGGATTTTAATTAACCCTCGATATTCGACCCTTAGTGAATCAACCCCTTGGTCTTTAATATAAGGTCACTTGCCTTTATATGGTCAATCAAGTTTAAGGTGACTTATATACTTAAATTTAACTATGCGGGGATACATTATCTAATATAGTTCAGGGATGATAGGGTGTAGGGATGTGAAGTTGGGTATTAAGGGGGCACAGAGGTTGAGAAATCATGAGACCCCATATGTGATGACTCCAGACCTTGGGAGATCATGGGCAAAGGGTAGGACTCACATACACTATCCCAAATGGGCCATCATCGGGACCAATCAGGCCTGAAAAAGTAATGGGGCCAACCAGAGATAATACTGCTGGGCCTATGGGGTGCCATTTGGTAAGCATTACCAGTTAAGTCTGCATGTAGGACCCAGACGCAAGCTCTTATAAACAGACTTGGCCCGGCTATGTTTATTATGGGGGCTATATGTACAAGGGGTCCTAGCTTTGTTAAGCCTAACAGCAAGGGTCAATTATCTTATTTCTAATTATCAAATTGGGAGGGCAGTGGGCCCTTTGTAGACGCCAAAGGCATCTAGCCCTATCCAAGAATAGGAGAGTTTGTGGAGTCCCTGCTGAAAAAGGAAAAAAAAAATGCAGCATTGCTCTCTCCCTTCCCCCTTTATGGACTAAAATTCACTTACTCCGGCACAACTAATCACTAGCATAATATTACCATGAATTTTACATTTTGGAAAACATTTTAAATTACCTGTAATCCATTTTAAGTCCTTACCCTAGGATTCCAAAATGATATTGTATTAAGTGATTATGCCTTGCATAAAAAAGTGTTGGCTTCTACAAGGCCATCACAGAGATTATATATATATATATATATATATATATATATATATATATATATATATATATATATATATATATATATACACCCTTTGATAAAGAGCCATGGGATCCATATGCTATTAACGGAGCAATTTGTTGCAATATTCTCTGAATCTGAATACAAGCCATCACATAAATCCTCAGCGCACAAAGGAAGACCATGTGTGTAAATAATTTATGAGATGATACAGCAACGAATGGGTCCAGTGTGCATGAGAATAAATGTGTTCATTTGGCTTTTGTCTGCTTCATACACCATAAAGCAACTACAGACACATAAATAAAACCACTTACTGGTTCGGATATGATGCCAGTCGGCCCATATTTATCATGTGTATCCGGCTTGATCAAGAATTTTGTTTCTTGCTTGTCATTCTAAATGCACCTGGAAAAAAAGCATCTACTGGGGAGATTCTATGATGTCATGACACTGTACCACCCTTTTTATACCATACTTACTTTTACGTTTCATTCAACAGCTTGGTTCTCAAGACCAGCGACTGTTATGTGACAATCTTAAGCCCCTCACTGATTAAATGGCAAGAGGATACCTTCTTCTTTATGCATTTCCATCAGGGACTCAAATCTGAGTCTGAGCATGAAGATCTGTCTATCCACGGGGGGCATTAAATGTAATTAGTTGTTTAAAGACCCTATGAACTTAAAACTGTCCTTCTGCTTAGTACCATTTACATTCCTATCAGCATGCCCATACCCTCAGTGGTATCATACCATACTTCTACCCTGGGTTTAGCAGGTCCTGAAATACTGGTAGGCAGAAGAGGCACATACATTGGTCACAGTTGGTGATGGACACAACTGGGGAAAGTGATCTGCAGAGGGGAATGAATGCCAATGGGAAGGACCATGCACAAGTCTTGCAGACCTAGGCGGTAGGGTTGGAGAAGATGGGGCTGAGCTTCTGGGGCACAAATACTACTTGGCCTGGTTCTGGAGTTTAAGCAAGCTGAGCCATTAACATATTCTCCCTTGAATATTTCCAATACAATATACAATATACAGTAAAATATGTTGGCATAGTGGCCCTTTATTTTGGCTGTACGTGGTATCATGAATGTGAGCCTTTAAAGAGCATGCTACTAAATGGATAAAAAAATTGTTTCCATGACAATTACTTTTTATATTTCAGAATCTGTAATGGGAACCACATGCAGAACCTTCTTAAGGTGCTCCAGGCAAATGGATTGTTACCAGTGAGGAGACGGGGATGATCATAATGCCATCCAGAAACAAAGCATACGTTGTGATTTTGCTATAAATGAAATCTTTCGTGGCAGCTCCTAGCATTATTGTAGACAAGGGAACAGCTGCTAAATAATAGTAGGCCAGCCTGACGTTAGTATCGTCTCATTTTCTTTTGTGTTCAGCCAAAATTCAATATACTTTTATGGCTTTGCTCTTAAACAACTCTTCCAAGTCATTATCAAGGCTAAAAGCACACAGAAATCTTCCAGTGAATGAAGGTACTCAGTGTTATATTGTTACTGGAGAACCTTATATCTGATATATGTGAAGGTCCATAGGCTGGCACACACACACTGCCGACAAGGCCTATTAGGGAACAGTGTTCGAAGAGAAGTCACAGCAGCAAATTAATAAATTTGGAACATCATTTAATTAGCTGCTATCTTATTGTCCTATGTCGGAGAAAACCTCTGTAGGAGCGCAGTACAAGTCATCTAAAGTTGAGCAAAAGAATTTAGCAGGTTTCAAAATTTGCTTTCAATGAAAATGAAACAATCCATTAATATCTTGCGAGACAGATTAAAATCAAGGGACAATCAAGTCATCTGAGATATTCCTGCTCAGTCATATGGACCAGTTAATCCCGGGACAACATAACCGTCAACTCTTCCCTTCTACTTTTATTCTATGCAAGAAAAGTCATTGCACTCACATGGAAGCTCCAAGAGCTCCCCTTGATATCACTGTGGAAAAACTGGTCAATGACGCCTTCCCCATGTACAAGTTGATGTACTTGGGCAGCAGCTGCCCAGAAAAATTCACCAAAATTTGGGATGCATGGACCTCCTGCAAAGAAGCCACCACTGAATGAGACCCCACTTAAGCCTACCCAGGACAAAAAAAATGAACAGACTCACCACTTGGTTGCCCACCATCTCTCTAACCCCCCCCCCACCCACATTCCCTCTCACCATTCTATACCTGTCTTGTGTTTCCTTATTTTGTTTTCCTGTCTATTAAAATGCAAAAATAAAAACTTTTAAAAAACGAAGGAACAAGGCGAAAGACAAGGGAGCCTCTTGTTATTGCTCTCCAAGTCTTGGTGGGGCTTCCTGAAACTAATGGGGCTCTTGGCAGGTCCTAGAGGCCTACAGCCTTCCATATCTTCCACCCCAGGTGTCCCTGTAGGAACATTTTGACAGATAAGGGATAATATAACTGTAAACTTAAAATATATGCCCTAAATAACACCTACTTCAAGAAAATCCATGGCATCCTACAGTTAACAGCTCCAAACCACCTCTTGTATAGAATTTTAAGCTGATATTTGGGGAGCAATGTCTACACACACACAAGTACACTTACAATAATTTCTCTCTTCCTCTTATTCTCTCTATCTCTCCCCCTTTTATTCTCTGTTGTGGCTCAATGTCATCTTTGGAGTCACTGCTCATTTTATATCTCTCTTTGTAACTGAACCAGATTCAACGACTGCAGCATATTTATTGAAACATCTATGAACCTTTTCATAAATGTACAAAAATACCAGAGTTTTGTACCGTTCCCAGAAACATCAGACTTTATAGAAACATAACTCTAGCTCCAAATATCGTTCTAATTCGAAATAGAATGAATGATAAACAGGACCACCTTGAAATAAAATCACCAACTGGAAGACGGCCATCGGTAAGACTTTCAGAATATTTATTTTTCCTTCTCTTAATAGTGATGAAGCCATTAGGACTTTCAGCGCACTACTTGGTCGATTGTAACCGTAATTGCAGCTACATGAGGATTCTCTTTTTTAACCACAATTTAAATACCTTCTGAATCAATTCCTGCTTCGACGATGATAGCATTGGGTCACAGAGCCAGGCTCATCGCAGCACCTGAAAGAAGAGAGACAATTACCATGGATTTTGTACGTTCTTTGAAAGTAATTTTCCATATTGAATTCAAGTTCCAACTGTAACAACAAACTGTCCAAGAAGAGGCAATTGATTTTACAGAGTTTGACTTTTTTCAATAATAATAATAATAATAGCATTGAGCTTTCTATAGAGTGTTCATGGAAAAGTCATAGAGATGGAACCAAGAACTACGTTTTACTAACCATATTATGCCTCTGTACAGTACATAAATGTAATTCTCAGGTACTGTCCTCACTAGAGTAACAGTAAATAGGTCCCTTCTGGGTATACCACCTTGGCTGACTAGTGGTCAATGCTCAATCTATGCTGTATGTGTGTGGTCCGTAGAAAACCATGTTCTACTTCATATTGATATCTGGATGAATTAAACATTAGAGCAAGGCACCTCTTTATGAAATTGTATGAAGACAAGGGAAAAACAAATGAAAAAGCTGATATATTCTCAGGTGAAGACAACTTAAGATGAACTTATTTTTTCCCAAAGGTTACAGAATCAGAATAATGTCACACATGGGGGCAGATTTACATAGGGTCGAATATCGAGGGTTAATTAACCCTCGATATTCGACTGTCGAAGTTAAATCCTTCGACTTTGAATATCGAAGTCGAAGGATTTACCGCAATTAGTTAGATCGAACAAAAAATCGATTAATCCTTCGAATCGAGCAATTCGAAGGATTTTTTTTTTTTTTTTTATTTAACATAGAGTTTTCATTTTCATCTGTACAACATCTATGCAATGACATTTGTAGACCCCAGATCAGCACATTATTTCACAATATACAGAAAAAGTAATATAAAATAGAATAAAAAGGCATGGCATCCATAATATGGAAAGAAATCATATGCATCCTAGGTGTACCTGTTCACAATAAAGGGAAAGTTCTTCGGGATAATTGCAAACAGTGTCAGCATTCCGTACATGTATACAGAGAGGAAAAGGAGAACAGAAACAGCAGGTAGGAGAAAAGAAAGAGTAAGGGAAGAAAAAGAGAAGGAAAATAAAGGAACATCATAAAAACGGCAAAAATGACCGAGCTCGGGGGTGAATTGAAAAAAAAAAATAAAAGGGTCCCTATCCGGGAACAAGTTAGCATGTCGTCGGGGGATGTAAAGTGTCCCAAGGAGACCAAACTTTCTCGTACATTGGTAAACGGGAGGCATGCAAGGCAGCCATATATTCCATTCGTCGTATGTCCTGGATAGCTGTTTTCAATTCGGTTGCTGTGGGAGGTTGAAGCTTCTTCCAGTTGCGGGCTATAACCCGTCTAGAGGCAGTTAAAATCAAATTAGCTAATTTTTGGCTATGTTTCTTAAGCCCAGGGAGTGGAGACCCGAGCAAAAAAGAAAGTGGGTTTCGTTGTATATCGGTACCAAACAGTAGAGCCAACATGTCCCGCACTTCTTGCCAATAATGAGCCATGAGAGGGCACGTCCAGAAAACATGGTAGAGAGTCCCCACACCGCCACAGTGCCGCCAACACTCCGGGGATACTGTCGGGTAAAACGAGTGGAGCTTACTCGGCGTCAAGTAATTCGAAGGATTTTAATCCATCGATCGAACGATTTTTCTATGACCAAAAAAAGCTTAGAAAGCCTATGGGGACCTTCCCCATTATAGGGACCTACCCAATAGGCTAACATTGAGGGTCGGTAGGTTTTAGGTGGCGAAGTAGGGGGTTGAAGTTTTTTTAAAACAGACAGTACTTCGACTATCGAATGGTCGATGGTCGAATAGTCGAACGATTTTTAGTTCGAAACGTTCGATTTGAAGTCAAAGCCATAGTTGAAGGTCGAAGTAGCCAATTCAATGGTCGAAGTAGCCAAAAAACCTTCGGAATTCGAAGTTTTTTGCATTCGAATCCTTCACTCAAGCTAAGTAAATGTGCCCCTAGGTGTTGCTTATTGGTTAGTAGGACCAATAAATGATATGGCCACTTATGGCTTACAGTCTGCCCTCACTGACCAATCTTGGTGGCAGTTTGGGGACAGGACAAAAATACACATTGCCAGACTGATATCTGGTGAGATATCAAGCAGATATTGGTCAGGTTTGAGAATCTTGTTGGGAAATGGCTTCATTGGTCAGTGTATGCAGGCTGTACCCAATGGGTCGACTTATGCTCCTACTGTGATCTGGGAGAACAAATTTGGAAAAGATACTCATTCACAATCCTTGCTAAATGAGTGGTTGGTTTTATAGATAGGGAGCATTTCTGTGGCTCCTTGGATGTTCCTTCTGTTCCATTTGTTCAGAAGGTAAGTCCAAATGAATGGAATGATGCTAAGGTGGCCTTGACGTGTAGGGAAGGAGGGTGACATTTTTGGGGAGTCTACCAATGTTAGGCTTTCCATTGGAGAACTTAGAACTAAAAATGAATATATTAAGCAGTTGGTTTATTTTTGGGTAGACTACATCTCTATAAACCCTTATGTTCTCCACACATATAAAGCATGGCCCCAATTAGTTGGATACTGTGCTGGTTAACCTTTTTTTTGATCTTTAAAAAAACAGAAAAACACAGTACCTCTCTGTTTCTACTCTCTATGTGCAAAGAGCTGCTATTGTTATTTTACCAACAGTGCCGCATTTTCCCAAAATTATACTATAGTTAAAAAATTATTACCGCCAACATATTATCAATATTATTTATAGAGCTTACATGTAATTCACTGCCCAGAAGGGTTTAAAATTGAAACCCTTTATTTTTATCACATTCACTATATTGTTTTTTGCAGTTAACCATTTTATATATAAGTACATTTAAAGGAGAACTAAACTCTAACAATTACCATGGCTAAAAATGTCATATTTTATATAGTGAACTTATAGCACGAGGCTAAAGTTTGAGCTTGTCAATAGCAGCAATGATCCAGGACTTCAAACTTGTCACAGGGGGTCACCATCTTGGAAAGTGTCTGTGACACTCACATGCTCAGTGGGCTCTGATTGGCTGTTGAGAAGCTAAGCTTAGGGCTCGTCACTAATTATCCAGCAGAAAATGAGCTTCCCTGGCTGTAATATAAGCTGATGCTACAGGTTTGCTGATTATTAAATTCTGATGCTAATTACACTGGTTTCTGTGCTGCCATGTAGTAATTATCTGTATTACTTATTAATCAGACTTATATTGTGACATTTCTATTCTATGTGTACTGTATATTGTGAGTGGGTCCCTAAGCTCAGTAAGTGACAGCAGCACAGAGCATGTGCAGTGAATCAGCAGAAAAGAAGATGGGGAGCTACTGGGGCATCTTTGGAGACACAGATCTTTACTGCTAAAGGGCTGTAGTTGCCTCGGGCTTGTACAGAAGCACAAAACATAATGTACAACATTTCTAGCTACTTCTTTAGTTAGGCTTTAGTTCTCCTTTAAGGGGGAATGGAAAAAAAATCTGCAAGGCAGCAATGCTAATGACTGTGCCACCACCTTATCTAAGGTATCTTTTTCCTCCTATACAGTGATAGACTTTATAGTCACATGATGTTTAATATTTCTGTTCACCTCAAAGCAGTAGCAGGATATAAAAATGATTACTTTTCTTAAATAATTTCCTATAAATTCGAATACATATTTCTAGTAATTCAGCCTTGATCACACATCACGGTCGCAGCTGCACGTTCTAAACCTGTTTATAGAGTAGGTGCTCGGCTCATATCATCATGTAGTAAAGGTTTACTGATCATTTGACAATCTTCCAACAGCAAGGTATCACATTTCCCCCCGAGTCCACATATTGCTTAGTGGTGTGAGGGGATTGTCTTTTAATTCCTTCCAAAGGAAGAAGAACAGATGTTGGAGACTCATCGTTTGGCAACAAGAAACCGTTTGCGAATTCCAGGATTGGATGTATCTTGGCTTGCAGGAAACTCGACTGAACTTTGGGTCCTGTAAGTTATTATTCTTTGTGCGTGTGATTGAAGGTCTATTACACATGCCGATATCTCTTTGAGGCTTTCCAAAACAACTAATATTTGGATATAATGCATCATCTTTTACACTTGCTTTGCATTTGGAGGACACACTGGTCCGTGTCCAAATAGCCCCGTAAATCTTCTTAGCCTTTCATTCTCTCGGAGATTGCGTCACTGAGCACGAGGAACAGTTTTATAGCTCAGGAGTGATAACATCAACATTATGAGCGATAGCATTATATCACCTTCTGAATGGAAGCAATATGGGATGAGTTGTTAATGATAGTTGTTACTCGTGTTTTGTATTTGACGAAGAAGCCTGCACCGATTCTGTCTTTTAAGTGGCTCGATCAGTAGTCACAGAATTCCACAAACTCACTATTGAATTTCAGGACACTGAGCGAGTAGAACACCAAGTTCATTTTTGTGCAACACTTTAATTATACATCAGTCCCAGACCCAGTCGTTTTTATAACATAGACATTATGGTGAATAGAATGTTTCGTATTTTTTTGGACTTTGGGGAAATCACAGAGTCATATGGAGAACATGCAAGCAAAAAAATCTCCTAGAAAATAATTCACTGGCTAGAATCATACTTTACAAGGGACCAATGCTTGCCATGGTGCCACCATGCTCTATTCCTTACTTGGTTGATCAGAAGTCTTCCCAAAAACATTTTCAAGTTATTTGGTTGTCTTGCCTAACTTGATGCTCCTATGCTTCATTGGTTTTCTTATTAGTCATCTCTGGCTAGCTTTATATGTTCTTCCTGGTGAAAAACCCTAATTCTTTTGATGAAATAGTGGCCAATCAAGGTACAATAGCTGTGATATATTAAAACATGGTTTAAGCAGGACATATAGGCCAATAAAATCTCAATAAAAAAGGAATGATCTAACTTCAGATATATATAAAATTGACTAAAAGGAGGGGATCTGACTTCCGTCAGTATTTAATTTTGTATAGGAGAAAAGAAGAAAAGTCTTAATCAGAAAAATTACAAAAGAATATATATTATCACTGTGTGATTTGTTTTCAGTTAAACCATTAGGTCACGTGATCCAGTATCTATGAGTTCCCCCTTTTTTTTTCTTTTTCTTTTTTTCATTTTTAAATAATTTACCCCACAAAGTGCTAGTGCTTAACCTCAATAAGTTAACATTAAATAGGGTAAAACTAAGACACAATTAATTTTCCTTTTAAATATTGTGTGTATTTGGTAATTTCTAACTCACAAATAATTCATTTAACATTGATTAATAAATTACTAACAACCCGCTAAAACACCAATAAGGATGGTAAAGTGGCACCAATTGTGATCGATTCACATATAAATTACTTAAAGTGCAATTATAAATATCTCTGATTCCAAGAAAAGGTAGGAAAACGAAATTGGTAGAAGGGTGGAGAAGTTCCGTATTTTCTAGCTGATTGTTTTACTAACTGCGGGACACCACAAAGGAGGAGAAGTCAGTGTTTCTGGAACTGTGGTCTCAATTCTATTTTAACTAGCTAGATTGAGAAGCTGTCTTGTCTAAAAAACACACAAATTCCAGAGCACTTATAGTGAAAACAGTAAACAAGAATACAGATAAGGAATCTCCTATAATCTGAGCAGAGAGAAGCGCCCAGATCACTATAAAAATGTTTTTTGTAAAAAGAACCCCCCAAGGTTTTCTCTAAAAATGGTATAAACCAGTGAAAATGGCAAGCCAACACGCGTTTCGCAAAATTGCTTTTTCAAAGCTTCAATAAAATCTGCCAAATCAGCCCCTCTTAACTAAGTCTGCAATTTATGGTCCCCTTTTACATACAGTACCTCCCAACATTTGGAAAATAGAAAGAGGGACAATAACATTTGAAATTTTTTGACCATGCCCATTTTATGGCCACACCCCCTAACTACCACATCCATTTTACAAAATTTGTCAGGTTATGGAAAGTTTGAACACATTTCTGGGGGTTGTAGGGTCAGGTTTTATGTGTTATTACAGTTTTGCTAATGAAGGTGATTTGCCCTTGAAGTTGCAAGTCACAGATTCCCCAGGAGACCTGCTTATCTTAAATTGTTACAATTGTTTCTTTGCTTATCTTAAATTGTCAAGTGCACCTGCCACGTATTCTCGGCCCTCTGCCAAAAGCCAATTAAGTTTTAGTAAAATGTTGTATCTTTTTCTGGCTGTTCAGTGCAGGAGATCAAAGAGAAAGTCAGGACATTTCAGTAACAATCCGGGACTGCGGGTTGAGCTGTTAAAATCGGGACTGTCCCGCGAAAAACGACACAATTGGGAAGTATGCTGTTAGGTGGCCCTCCTGTTCCACTTATTGGCCAGATATCTTTTGCAAGAATTAGACTGCCCTCTCCCGACAGGAATTCATAGGTCTCCATTATGAATCTATCATTAGCCTGGGGGTCAAAAGATCAGATAATGTTTTTGTTAACAAAATCATGAAACCTCCACTCATTTGGTGACCCCACCAAATGAGTAAAACTTGCTTTTCCAGCCCAGATTTATTTCATGGGAGATGAGCCGTTTATAAGCAGACTACGCCATAGAATGTGGTTCCCAATTTCAGACATGAATTGCTACAGGAATGGTATCGAATTATATATATCCATAATGACCAAAGGGCTCTGCAGCTGCTATATTAAGGTATCAGATCCGTTATCTAGAAAACCATTATCCTGAAAAATCCAAATTATGGGAAGCCCTATCTCCTGTAGACTCCATTTTAATCAAATAATTCAGATTTTTAAAAATGATTTCCTTTTTCACTGTAATAATAAAATAGTAGCTTGTACTTGATCCCAACTAAGATATAATTAATCCTTATTGGAGGAAAAACATTCCTATTGGGTTTAAATCTTCCTTTGCCTTTAATGTGCAACTAGTCCAACTGATCCTGCTCCGCCATACTTAGTCAGAGAGATGCTGGAAACTGTAGTCTGGCCGTATCCAACTGGCTTTATCTCCAACCAAAGACGTTTTACTCTCCCAAATAAATCACTTTAAAGTTGGTGCTAAATGAGGAGTCCAAAGGTTAACAATAAAATCAACCACACGCGAAACCACAGAACTTATCATATCTTAACATTAACAATATTAATTATTTGCCTGCTGTGGTTTGGCCTGAGCCTGGAGCAGCTATGGATACAGGCGCTCTGTTTGGAAAGGAAAGTGTTTGTGACCATGGAACACATGCGGTTCTAATGAAATTAACCAGATGTCCTGTTTAGTCATCAGAGGGGGCCGCAGGGGGGGCAGGCTTGTCACTCAGGGCTGCGTGCGGCGCGGTGAAAACAAATTAATGAGTTTCCTTATTCCATAGTAAATATTGGGCAACGACAACATTCCTGAGTTCTACAAAGCAGTTGTTTTTTTTGTTAATAGAGAGTTGTACCAATAAGGAATATTCTTACATTTTATCCTATAACATTTTCTGAGTCTACTAGATCTGGGCATCTAATAGAATGTGGATTCAACTGCAACCAATCAGCATTAGACTTATTTTGTGTGATTGCTTGTAGGTGGTAACCATACTGGGGCATGATTGACAACTTAACAAAATAGACTGAACATGGGGGAGACTGGGTGAAGCAGGAACAACAACAAAGCAAAAAGGCTAATTTACTAGTACAAGCATCAGATTGTCATGCTGTTTCCCAAAATGCTTTGGGGAAACGCCCCAGAAAAAAAGCTTGCAAAATATCACGAGTTTCAAATTGGGTGCATTTTACCATTATGGATGGCATCAACTGGAGTTAGGGTCGCCACCTCTTCTGGAAAAAATATACCGGCCTTCCTATATATTTATCTTTTTCTCCTATTAATAACATTGGGATCATTGGGATCAACAAACAATTTGATGCTGGGTTTTCATTTGGAGGGGTTGAACTTGATGGACTCAGGGCCGCTTCTGCCATGAGGCAAGGTGAAACCCTTGCCTCAGGCGGCAGCGAGCGGCCAGTTACAAGGGGCGGCAAAAAGCCGCCTCTTGTAACTTTAAGAGCCAAACTTCCGTGTTTTAACTTGGAAATTCGGCTCCTCTAGTGCAAAGAGCACTATTGCGCTCAATGCACTAGCGATACTGCCCCCTGAAACCCGCTCCGACGCTAATTTTTAAGCGCGGAGCGGGAGAGATGGGGGGCGGCATCTGGGCTGCTGCCTCAGGCGGCAGCAGCCCCAGAATCGGCGCTGGATGGACTTTATCTTTTTTCACCCCAATTTAACTATGTAACTATGTAACCATTATTTTTACTGGCCAGGTGGCAACCCTAACTGGAGTGCAAATGTTCTCATTTACAGCAAGAGGGTTGGTCATTGCATGGGCCATATTGCATGGAGCACTCAGGTATAAGTCTTAGGGGAATTTCGACAGAAGGCAATTTAAGGAAGTAAAGGAGCTTGTAAGACGCGCCGGGAGATGACGAAATCCCTTACCTACCGGCGTGTCTCTCCTTGGCTGCCGGATTTCGGCTCCACTGACGCCGGCGTTTGATGCTGATCAATTGGCGCCAAATTTTCTTTAAAGAGTCAATTCGCCATTTTGGAAGTGCCCAAGCTGGTTTTAGTAATCTGTTCCTGCCAAAGCGTCTGATTGTTATTTGAATTTCTGGTGTTGACTTCAGCCTGATTCCTGACTACGACTCCAGCCACCTGCCTTGAACTCTTCGACTACGTCTTCTCTTAATCCTTGCCGGTACCTCGCCTACGAACTTGTTAAGCACTTCTTGTTGGCTTCTGCTGCAGAAACCCCGGGGCCCCAAAATGGCATTGTGAATACTGGAACCCACACGATTCACCTGTGCGTCCACAGGTACTATCGCTGAGCAAGGTTCCTGATAATGTGGTCGTTACAGAGCTGAGCACTGTCTCTTTAGCATAACACCATCCACAGGGGAGCCAGAGTTGGTGGGTACCTGATCATTGCTTGGAAAACATACCTAGATATTAAAAGTTGGTAGCTTGTTCTAGAAGTTAAAGATAGATAGGGCTAGCTAGCAAGGACACCCTGCAACCTCACAAGGAGTATAAATTTGGGGTACTGCCCTAGAGCGATTGTGCGCCAGACAGGGAAGAGATCGTGCAGGGACAAGGTTAGTGGCAGCCTAGTGGGACCGTTGTGGTCGGCAGTCTGGAGGAAGCTTGGGAACTGTATGTAGACACCGCAGAGAGGAAGGGGGAGAGACATTGGGATAGGCTGCTAATGGTACTCTAACTGTGCACTTCTGCATGACAGGGGTCCTGGAGGCTTCAGGAAGAAATATTGAGGCTCATTTATAAACTTCGCGCAGGGCAGATTGGGTCGCACAGTGAATATATTTGCCCTGCACATGGTTACATTTATAAAGCTGAATAAGAGTGTGCAAACAGAATTGCGAATTTTTTTTCACACTGCGAATGTCTATAAGAGCTTTTTAGATATGGCAAAAATCATAAATTGCGAATATTATGTGAACACTGCTTTTTAATTACGCAAAAATATTGTGAAACTGTTTCGCAAATTGCGAATTTAAGTTACTGTCAATGCTATTTTCGCACACAACGACCTCGCAAAGTGGGCGCACTCACGCAAACACCTCATCTCATTTGCGTAAATTTATTCTCAATGCAAATTCGCAAAAAAACAGAAAGACGGGCACAGCAGTGCAATATTTTATCGTTCTGGGAAAAAAAACATGGACAATAAAACCATTTGCGAATAAATATGCTCTGCGTGAAGTTTATAAATGACCCCTACTGTGCGATTGTGCATGAGAGAGAGGGATAACAAGAGGATCTCATTGGAAGTATATTGAATAATTTGTTGACTATAAGTAAGTTCCTGGTCAACTGTGACCTGTCAACTGTTCATGGTCAACTGTGAAAGCTGGTTTTCCTTGGTTTAATTGCAACTACATGCATCATGCTTTATTCAAAATCTAGTTCCTTGGCTGGGAGTGTACCAGTTATGGAAGACCCCATTACACGGATCCCCAACATCACTAATGTTCTTGTTCGTGCATCAAAGCAAATCCCAGCAGTAGTATTCCAACATCTAGCGGGAAGAGTAGAAGCTGTTGGAGCAGCAAAGGCAGGAGCAACTTCATATTAATCCCCTTGGTTTTGGAATGAGATGTTGGACAGGCAGGTGTCCCCATACTTTTGGCCATACAGTATATGTTTCCAAACTCTATTTTCCTAAGCAGCTTCCTTTAGCTTTATTAGATTCAGATGCTTTCAGCTGTGTTTTTATTCGTCAGACAGCAGATGCGACGTGAGCAAAAAAAGGCAGAGAGAGGTGCTGACAGGAAAAAAAGGTGTTATAGGTTCCCATGGGGAGAAATGAAATCGGGTTCCAAGTGGAATCTGTTTGCGTTCGGCAGATAAATGTCTGTTGGAATGCTGAACATCACAAACGGGCAAATTATACAGAAATCCAACTGAGCAAATTAAATTAGAACTGGAACACTGACAGGACGGTTGAGAATGTACAAAGATACCTCAAAACAGATTGGGCTGCTTTTCTGTTATTTATATTTATTTAGAATGGATGGAATAAGTCAAAACATGGTGTTACTTTATTAAAGTGGAAGTCATGTACTAAATATAAACTGAAGGATAGAATATTTTCGGAGAGAGGGTCTCTCTGTGGTCTGTACCATGTGGTCTACCTTCTCACACGGGGGCAGATTCACTAATGGGCGAATTCTCGCCAGCGTCAGCTTCACACCCATCTCACCATTTGCCAGGTGCAAATACAGTGCGAATATGCAAATTCAATTTAGGGCCCCAAAATATTTATAAGTTGGCCTATTTTACCAAGATACTGTATATTAAAATTGCTAATTAATTAGGGTCTCACTGGGCCCCCTACACTCCTGGGCCCCCCTGCAACCGCAGGGTCTGCTTCCTCTATAGTTACGCCCCTGAATACGCTAATCTACTAAAATGCAGTTTCTTCCTGGGCGTTGAACACTGGCGACTTTTTGCTAGAGTTACTTCGGCTGTGCGAGCATTTCATAGTGAAGATGCGCTGGCGTTCATTTGTGCCAAGAGAAACTTCGCTAGTGAGCTTGCGCTTAGGTCAATTTGCATAGGGCGGGAAATTACATCTTTATTATAAATGTTGCTGCAAATGGTTTAAGTTAGCGGTTTATATTACACACGTCCAGGGAACCTTAATAAAGACAAGAGAGATAATATAATGCCCTACACATGAGCCCACTGTAAAATGAATGTTCCATATGATTGGAGCTAACGTTCAATATAATCCGAAAAGTCGCCTGGCGATAGAGTCGAATGATCGCTAGTGTCAGTCCCGTTTGCCAGCGAATTGACGCTTGCGCCTGCTAGTGATTTGGAGATGTCCCTGCGGATGGCAACGCTGGCGAAAGTCGATAGCGTTAGCCACTTCGCTCTTTAGTAAATCTGCCCCATAGTACAGTATAGTGTGTGGATTTGATGAGATGCTCCTGAACTCAACTGCCTTCTTCCCGATCAACCAAAAAGCCACTTTTATTTGTGATTGGGGATCACAAAGTCAGATAAATACAAAAGGCAGTGATCCCCAACCAGAGGCTCATGAGCAACGTGAAGTTCACCAGCCCCTTGGATGTTGCTCCCAGTGGCCCCAAAGCAGGTGATTGTTTTTGAATTCCAGGCTTGGAGGCAAGTTTTGGTTGTATAAAAACCAGATGTACTGCCAAACAGAGTCTCCTGTAGCCTACCAGTCTACATAGGGGCTACCAAACAGCCAATCACAGCCCTTTTTACATTGAATGTGGCTCACAGAGAGAAAAGGTTGAGGACCTCTGTTATGGAGGGCAATGGTCTTAGGGAGTCATTGAACAATTTCCCTAGGTAAACACCCAGTGACAGATTTATTAAGGTTCGAGTTGTATTTTCCACGAAAATTCGAGTATTTGAGTTGTATTTTTTTAGATTAAAAAAAAAAACTTCAATCAATCGTTTTTTTAAAAATACACCACCATAAACCTGTCGAGGGTCTGTAGGAGTCAATGGCAGAGGTCACCTGAACCATTTGAAGAGGTTAACAGCCTGCTTGATGCTCAATTTTTTGGGAGGAGGATTTTGGCCGGAAACTCGAATTGAGAATGCCATTAGATCAATTAGAGTTCGAGTTTTCGGGTTGCAGGACTTGAACTCGCAGTATCGGGTATTTGCCATTCTAGTTTATTCTTAAAAAAAGATATCATTCAAATTTCGAGGTCAATCGAGTTCATTTGAGATAAAGAAAACTCTAACACTCGACCTTTGATAAATAAACCCCACAATGTCGGCTGAAGGAAAGGCTAAGATACACAGTTCTATCAAAGCTTAAAAAGAGCACAGTCAGAAGGCAGATAAAAGTAGAAGATTGAGAAGTGAGATTGGGCTCCCTCTGAACCTAAATAAGTGAACAAAGTGCACCCTTGAATTGCTTCCATTGGCGACCCATAAACGCCACCTGCTGAGCGCTAGGACAGCGTGAAGCCAAAGTGCAATTCAAAACTGTCTATAAGGGGCAGATTTATCAAGGGTAGAATTTCGAGTTGATGGGAGTTATTTTAAACTTCCATCAACTCGAAATTCGAATATAAAAAGACCAACCAAAATTTATTAAAGAAATCGAATATTAACTGTGGGTGAATAGGCTTTATTTGAATTGTTCGATTAAAATTTTGACCGTCTTCGATCAAATTCGAATCGAAGGATTTTTCACAGTCCAACAATTGACTCCAAATCGTTTCTAGGTGGTCCCCCATAGTCGAAGTTTTAAAGAGGCAGTACAAATTCGGATCAAATTTTGGATTATTCAGTAGTCGACGTTCACTAAAAATAGCTCGAAAATTTAATTTTTAAATTCGATTTTTCAATTTGACCCTTGATAAATCTGCCCCTTAGTGTATTCCTTCTATTTTTCACTATTATAGCATAGGAGGGTTCCATTAATTAGATAGAGGTACATATATGTAACTGTGAGTAAAAAAATGGGCATTTTAATACAGGTATGGGACCTGTTATCCACAATGCTCGGGATCTGGGGCTTTCCAAAAACTGATCTTTCTGTTATTTGGATCTTCATGCCGCCACTGAGTGCTGATGCTTTTTACACTGTATTTTACTCCACTATTCATGGCAGAAATTCATTGCCTCCTTAAATTTGTCCCAGTGACAATGGGTTGCACCGGGTATTGTTTTTAGCTTTTGTTAAATAATAAAATAAAGAGAATTCTTGCTGGTGGACATTTTGGACCCTGCTGTATGAGTTTTCAACCATGGGCAACTATAGTGCGATCCCAAATATAACCAATAACGTATACTTATAAATCAGAAAGATTAGGAGTATAAGACCTGCAATAATATATTGTAGATAGTGATGGGCGAATTTGGGGTGTTTCACTTAGCCGTAAAATTTGCGAAATTCGCGAAACGGCGAAAAATTTACGAAACAGCGCCGGCGTCTCGTTTTTGACGCCGGCGTCCATTTTTTGGATGCTGGTGTCCATTTTTGCGAATTTTTGCAATGGTTTCGTGAATTTCTTTGCCGGCGGCGAATCGTGGGAATTCGCGCCTGGCGAATAAATTCGTCCATCACTAACTGTAGGTTACAAGGTTACTAGATGGCCTAGATGATACTATATAGGAACATCCTATACTATTCTTATACTGTCTTCTTTAACTTCTTAACATACCATGACTGATGAACACGATGTGTTATTGAGCAACTGAAAGCTTTTGCTGATCGGTGTAAGCTGGGGGCTGCAGTTCAACTACTGCGAGTGAATGACAGAATGGGCTTGTAAATTTGACTTGTGTATTGATCCAATGTAACAGACCAATTTAGAATGGAGCATGTGAAATAATTAGACAATAATGGAATACATAGTATAGAGTTTGTGGCTATAATAAAGACTCGAGGGGAATCTCCTGGTGCAAAGAATTACATTTTTAGATCAGTGATCCCCAACACGCTGCTCTCTGACCCCTTGGATTTTGCTTCCAGTGGCCTCAAAGCAGGTTGTTTTAATTCCCGACTTGAAGGCAAGTTTTAGTTGCATAAACCATGTGTATGTGCCAAACAGAATCTCCTGTAGGCTGCCAGTCCACTTAGGGGCTACCAATCACAGCCCTTATTTGGCATCCTCAGGAACTTTTTGCAGACTTATGTTGTTCTCCATATTTTTTACATTTGAAAATGGTTCATGGTTAAAATAAAAAAGGTTGGGGACCCCTGATTTAGATGATGCCGTAATGGCATGGGATACAAGGGGCAATATACTCCTATGTAGCCAAATACTTAAAATGTGTTCTCTTGCCTTAATTGGTGCCTGTGTTTTAGAATTATTGAGAAGGAGGAGCTCCTTATTTAGAGGACTTTATGGGTAATTGTGCAACAAAAAGCCAGAAAATATTTTTTGGAATGGGTGTTCCACTGCTCTTCAATGAAAGGCCACACCTGAGAGCTGACTTTGCATGGGTGACAAAATGCCCTAGGGGGTCATTTATCATAACCCCTGACACAAGTGTTAGAGTTCTAAGGGGTGCAGAACTGAGCACCTCTAGTAATCGTCCAAGCACCCCTTATTGCGCCCAATGGGCCACCTCTGCCCACCACAAAGCTGCTGAAATAAGGCAGAACTTCATTCATAGGAGAAGCAAAGGTTCTTGAGCTATAGACCTGTGCCTGTTGATGCCGTCAGTGGAGCAATATGTGCAAACATGGCAGTTTGAGACTATTTTTTGCACTTTGCACTTTTCTCCACCAATGATAAATACGTTTTTAACTGCCATAAAAGCTTCCCTAAATGCTCTGAAGATCTAAGCTAATTTTACCTTACTTAGAGTATGTATGTAATAAAATCTATAAAATATTTTTTTAAAAATGGAAACATTTCAGGACCACAAGGATTGTCAGGATTGAGAAACAGAATCAGGGCAGACAATGATCAACATAGCCAGGAAACAGACCAGAAACTGATAAATCGAAACATAACAGAGCACCTGGGGAACTAGATATAGTTGCACCAGCATCATGGCACCAGTGTAGTCATGGCAACATTACCAAACAGAAGGCTGATGTGATGTCACCAGTTTGAGACAATTATGGTGCGACCTTGCAAAACAATAGGCAGAATGTACTGCCAAGACAAACCCTATTTATTGGGCTTATGTTGAAACCAGGCTCCTTGAACAAAATGTCAGTGATTATACTGTGATTGCATTTATCATCAGCACCCATCTACTCATCAGGGAAGATGGACAACGTCTCTACTATCAGTCTCGAAGGTCCAATTGGCTCGATCACTTTAATGATGGGCTACAGAATTTTCACATGGCTGCTAACATTACAATTCAACAGCAAGAAAACACTTTAACGATTTGATGTAATTATTATAACTTATGGAAACGTTCGGAAAGGAACAATAAGGTCTTTATTGCGAGTGGACAGCTCTGGAAAGCCTGTCTCCTTCCTTTCCTTTTCATCTGTCACCCGCAGATAGAACGATGATCGATGGGTGCTGGGGCAAACTCATATGTTCTTTAAATTAGGAACACTGCAAACGTGTGTTTAACCTAGGAAATCATACAAGCACTTTCCTTCCTGAAGCGTTAATAGTCCGCCTGCTTGATATTACTTTTCAATCTTACGTTGGCTCATAAAAACGTGAGCAAAAAAACAACTCTTTTTTTTTTTTTGTAGACTTCTGGTAGATAATCACAGTCTACATATTCCAGACTAAACTATTTAATTTCTCCCCCTTTTCCCTCCCGGTGCATAATGGCCTAATGAAATAATTCACTTTGAGATCACAAAAACGAGAGTATCCATTTGCAGTCTTTCGGGAGAGAGTTTTATAAGCAATGTGTAAACAAAGCAAGGAAAGGCTATCCATTTACACGACCGTTAGCCTTATTGATTTAGGAAGTAGGCTACTGAATAACAGATGAACCTACCACCCAGCTTGTAAGGTGGCCAGACTATAAATTGTATGATGTGGTGTTTAACTGGCCCCCAAAGTGTTGGATTCTGGCACCAAATTTGGGCTTTAAATTGAAAGGAGGAGCTTTGTGAACTCAGGTGTTTGCCTAGAGTTTCTCTGGCATGAAATCCGTACAATATTATTGAAATACGCCAAGAAGCCCTTTCTCCGTTGTTCCGTCGCTTCCCTGTTTCTTATTTAGATCTGATTTTTTACAGGAATCTCTTCCAGAAGGTTTGGATTTGTCTGTCCAGACACAAGCCCCGTTCTCATATTTTAGGAGGATTCATTGGGTTCTTCAGTTGTATCACATTCCTATAAATTATAGTATTGATTTTCAGCCTACACTTAATAAATTCACTTATTCTACGTTACCTCATTCCCCTTATAATGCAGCTTTACTCCATTGATGGGAGATGTTCCACCATTCCAACCTCCACAAAACAGCTTTTCAAATCAGCATTCATGAGCCTATAGGCAGGTTTTTTTTTTTTCTTATGGAACTGTCAAGCTGAGCACATGATAGAGCAGAAAAGTGATTTAGTGGGTGTGAGTTGGAACTCCCAACAAGAAATAATCCATTAGAAATCTAAAAATCAATGGAAAATGTAAGTGGCCTGCCATTAGGATTTCCTTGCAATGCCAAAGTAATGTACTTTGTGCCATTGTGGAAACAATTAGCAGTTGCATTTCGGCTGAGTGTTTTATGATGATTGTCCATCAGTGTGCCTTCTCCTTTTTTATATTATGAAGAATTGGATGCAAGTTGCAATGTTTTGCCCACTATGCATGTTATTGGCCAGAAGGGGTAGTTGATGAACTTCAATGCACTGAAGCATTTTGTAGTCAGGATTTTTTCCAGCTCTCAGCGCCATGATATCTGCATGTTATGCTTTAGGCGCAAGTGCGTCTAAAATGGGGATCCTTGGAACTATTGCCACCTTGAAGGTGGAGGTAGCTTCAGGGTTTCCCTGGTCCACTTTCACAGAGTTTGGAACAGGAGGTGAAACAGACACTGTGGCGTTGGGTGCTAATATGTAGAAATGCAAGAAGCAGCTTTGGATACAAGTATAAATGGTGTCAATTTGGGCAGCAAGTCCACTTTTTCATGACCACAATCATTTTTGTGGCCATAAATGAGCGCTCACATCTTCCCTGTATACATAGAACTCCGTAGGGACATTTACAAATCTGAAACAATGAAATATTCTTCTATTAACTACATGGTGGTCTATCACCATGATTGGTTCCCAAGATCCCAAACAAACAAAGTAGTACTACACAAACACTCTCGTTGGGTGCCGACTGTGACTCTGTCTGCTCAGGTCCGGTCCATATTCCAGAAAATATTTCAGCAGCACTTTATCAAAAGGGCTGGATAAGCTCGTAACGTCGCTTAGCTTGAGGCACGAATAAATCACAATTTTTTTCACTAAATCGGAGTGCTGCTGAAATTTATTCTGGAATATGGTTCCCAAGATCAAACACACAAGTCCTCGTGACTTTTAAACCTGACATAAAGATGGCAGACACACTTGAAGTTTAACGGCATATTGTATGTGTATATTATACTATATTGACCAGCCCAAACATGGCAAATTTGGAATGCAAGTGGAGGTGCATATTCCTGTTTGCTCCATTGCATGTGAAGTGCTTTATCCCTTCCCTTTCAGCTTCATAAGCATTGGACCTGATAAGTTTTATTACTCCTGATGATCTGATCTGCCTTTCACTCTGATTCTGCACTGTGCTCTGAATAATCGGCACTCATTTTGGAGAGATAAATAGTCAAATGTCTCACTTGGCCATTGGGTTGTGAATGGGTAGTGACTTGACAACTCGGGGGCATATTTATCAAGGGTCGAATTTCAAATTTGAAAAACTTTGAAATTAGAACCGAAATTAAGTCGAAGTGTTTTTTTTTTGCCCGAATATGTCCGTTTTCGATCGAATAGGTCCGTATTCGGCCGAATTCAAATCGTACGAATCGATGTAATAGCGCATTCAATCTAATTCGAATCTAAGTTTTTCCCCAAAAAAATTTTGATTTTTTTAAAGTCCACCAAATGACTCTAATTAGGTTCTAGGAGGTCCCCCCATAGGCTAAAACAGCAATTCGGCAGGTTTTAGATGATGAATGGTCAAAGTCGAATTTTTAAAGAGACGGTACATGATAAATTTCGATATTCGAATTTTCAATTTTTTTTTAAAATTCAAATCGAATTTGAATTTAGTACACAAAAAATAGCTCGAAATTAAACATTTTTGAATTAGAAAATTCACCTTGACCCTTAATAAATCTGCCCCTCAATGTTGAGGTAGGTTGTTTTTGATATTATATAAAAAAAACATAGAGTCAGAGCTAAAAAAGCTCTGGAAATTGAGTATGTAGCAAATCAGGTATTGGGCAAAGGAAGGAAAAAAGAGAAAAATAATAGTGCGATATAGTGGAGCAATTTTCTCAAAGTTGTAGTTCCACAACCTCATACACTCTCACATTACAACCTTATTCCCCTTTGCTGTGTGTGTTGATAGCAATTCATACGTCCTTAACTCATGCAGAATTAATTGTACACATTGGGAGTACCCATCAATCACTAGCACGTGGTGGAGTTAAGGAAGTGTGAATTGCTATCTACACACATGGGAAAGGGGAATAAGATTGTTACGTGAGAGTGAATGAGGTTGTGGAACTACAACTCTGAAAAAATGACTACACTATATAGCACCATCATTTTTCTCCTTTTTCCTTCCTTTGCCCAATACCTGATTTACTATGTACTCAATCTGTGGAGTTTTTTTAGCGCTGACTATTTAATATTTTGGATTTTATACAATTTACACTCGAGGGAAAACGAGTTTTACAAGAGTCGAGTTACGGGAGAACTGCAACTCTTGCCTGCTGCCTGCCCTGATCTTGGCCTGTTTATTAGACTCTATTGCCTTTACCTTAGGCAATGAGATTTTGCATGTCTACCCTATCCCTGGCCTGTATTTCGGACTCTTTTGCTCTTGGCCTGTTTACAGGACTCTGCTTTCCTGCACTGACCTGGGCCTGTTTATAGGACTCTGCCGCCTGCCCTGACCTTGGCCTGTTTATAGGACTCTGTTTGCCTGCCCTTGGCCTGTTTATAGGACTCTGCTTGCCTGCCCTGACCTTTGCCTGTTTATAGGACTCTGCATGCCTGCACTGACCTTGGCCTGTTTATAGGACTCTGCTCGCCTGCCCTGACCCTAGCCTGTTTATAGGACTCTGCTTGCCTGTCCTGACCTTGGCCTGCTTATAGGACTCTGCTTGCCTGCACTGACCTTGGCCTGTTTATAAGACTCTGCTCGCCTGCCCTGACCTTGGCCTGTTTATAGGACTCTGCTCGCCTGCCCTGACCTTGGCCTGTTTACAGGACTCTGCTTGGACCTCTTCAAAGGACTAGTCCTTCTGCTGGACATTTATCACACTTGCCATATCAGCATGCTGTCTGTAGAACCATCTTCTGGCATGACACTAGCCCATCTATACTCAGTCTGCCAGTCCTACCACCATTCACCAGTAAGTAACAAAGCTTACCACTACATCAGATGAAATCTACTTTGTGGTTCAAGTTGTGATTATTTCAAAAAAACATGGTCCAAAGAAGATGTCCTTGGCGTAGTTCTCAAAATATCCAGGACAGTAGATAAGTATTGAGCCCCAAACTGTTTTTAGACTACAGTTGCTGTTTTTTTATATCTAAGCCACCATAATGAAGTCCCCAGTTTGAGTACCTTGTGTTCATATAATACCAGCAGGTTCAGGAAACCATGAAATAATCTGCTGCTTAGAGCCAGTGATTTACTATCTACATGCAAATTATTGACTGTTGGTTTTAAATACAATCTTTCCCTGGTGGCTTTTTTTTTTTTCCCTGGGTTCGACTTCAGTCTTTAGATTAGAAATATATATCTCAATTGCTATGTAGAACCATGTACAATGTATACATGGTGAGCTTTATTGCTCTCTTGTTTTTATAACCTAGGACTTTTTTATTGTCATTTTGGGAGCACTTGCATAGTTCTGTACACATGTAAGATATACCACGTTAAAATAATAAAGAGGATTGTGGTTGTGCAGGAAATGGCCTGGTTTTGAATGTTGCAATTATTTTCTAACCGGGGGTAGGTTGCAGTCAATGCTAATGCCAAAGTGAGTAACTGTAAATATGTTTGCACCGATAATTGGCCACGAGGGAAAGAGGGCAATTATGTAAATACCTAGAAACAAAATATAACCTAATAAGATAATGGCTTATAACTGCTACTAATAATGTACGTGCTATAAGTTATAACCAGGGATGTCAAACTTGGAGCCCCAGGGCTGTTGGGAAGTCAAAGTCCCATCATCCTCAGCCGCAGCCTCAATGCTGATGTAGCCTCAAAATAGCTGAAGCAGAGAAGCCGTAAATTCTACAAGACTTTGAATGAAAGGAAAACATGGCTTTTTTATTTAGATGTTATTAAAATGTTATTTTTCTTCATTATGTTCCACATGTTAGGGCAGAGACACACGCGAAGATTCAGGGAGATTTAAATCCTTCCCAATGTCTACAATCTAAATCGCTAGTGGGATGGCACTTGGAGCGCTTCTTTTTCCAAAGTCGTCTGCACTTTCCTCGTGAGGCGACTCTGGAAAACAAAGCACTCCGAATGCCATCCCTGTCGCCGGGCGACCAAATCTCCCCGAATCTTAGCGTGTGCCCTTACCCTTATCTAAATCACTGGCAGGATGGCGATTGGAGCGCTTCGTTTTCCGAAGTTGCCTCACAAGGAAACTTCGGTCGACTTCAGAAAACAAAGAGCTCCGAGTGTCATCCCGCGGCCATTCCGACTCTAAGGTTTTCAGGGAGATTAGTCACCCGAAGAAGAGGCGATTTGTCGCCAGGCGACTAAATCTCCCAGAATCTTCGCGTGTCTCTGCCCTTAAAGGGACAGTATACCCCTTCTTCAACATGAGTTCAGTGAAACAGGGCAAATGGGGAGATTGAAGCTACTATATGTAGGTAGATTCTTAGAATTCAAGTGTACAGAAAAACAGGAGTCCATTATACAGGGGGGTTATCTTTGCACTGGTTATTATCTATTGCTAATTATCTAACTCACAAGGACCAAACATGGAGGCGCTTCAATTTCCACTTTAATTCAAGAAATAACTAAAACCATGGATTCTTTGTGATTACAAAATGTTAAGCACAAGCTCCATTCATTGCACTTGTGTTAAAAGAAAAGCACATACTGCCATTTTAACTAAACTAACCGTCTTTTCATTTAATTTGAACTATTTAAATTATTGTATGCTGATTGTAGGGTTTCCACTGGCTTCTGTAGAGGTATTTCATTTAGGTGCTGCCATGACTGTAGTGAACACATTGGGGTTAATTGCATGCTGTATCTACCTCTAAGTATGGACCTTTTATATATGGGGACTGGGTCCAGAAGGAGATCATTGGACAGGAAAATAGGTGTCATCAAAGGGAGAGAAGTAGAATGTCTTGGCTTACATAAACCTAATTTAGCTGTGATGGTCGTATGCAGGGCCACCATTAGATATCACGGGGCCCCGTACAACGATATTTTCGGGGCCCCCTGGGCCCCGCCCAAGCCCCACCCCAGATCCTGCTCACTCCACACCATAGTTAAAAGACCACACAGACATCAGTGCTAAAAAGGTAACCCCCCACACACACAAGTTATTAAAAGCTATTGATGGTCAGGGCCCCCTTATAAGTTAAAAAAAACTGTGGTACCAGGGCCCCCATAAAAGTTTTTTTTAAAAACAATTGGTAGTCAGGGCCCCCCTACAAGTTAATACAAACAATTGGTGACTAGGGCCCCCTATAAAATTGGCCCCCTATAAAAAAAAAACATTGGGCCCCCCTTACAAGTAAAAAAAAAATTGGTGCCCCAGAGAATATTTAAAAAAAAAACATTTGCGCCAGGGCCCCCCCATAAAATATTTTTTAAAAAAACATTGGGCCCCCCTTACAAGTTAAGAAAAAGTTGGGGCCCCAGAGAATATTTTTTAAAAAGACGTTGGTGGCAGGGGCCTGTAGAGTATTTAAATAATAAATTGGTGGCCAGGGGATTGAAAAAAAAAATGGTGTTCAGTAGAATTGAACTTCAGGACTTCAACTTCACCTCCTTTCGTGACTTCGAGTCTTTTCACCTCTTCAGGACTTCTGGTCCTTTCGCCACTTTCAGGACTTTTTGCTGCTAATCCCTAATTTAACAGTTATATTCAATTCCAGTGGTAAAAATAATTGAAGAGCATTACTGAGCAGTGGGATTCTAAGCAGTGACACTATTATACTCGGTGCCTGTGTTGGGATATCATTTATAAAACACACAAACACTGTTAGTTACAATTACAGGATGTTGTTGAGCTGGACACTGCTACTCAGGACTATTAGTTGATAGCAGGTCTGCTCTGACAAGTAAAGCATCGCCAAAAGAGGGGAAATACAGTTTTAGATGTGTCACTGTCCACTTCAAAGAACCAGATTTACTAGGGGATTACTGGCGACAATCAGTGCGACACTTGCAACAGTAACAAAGTCGCTGCTATTGTGTCTGTGCGATCCATCGGGGGAGCCCAGCCTGTGAGCCCAGGGAGTCCTGTCAGGACATTAGTTCAACTGGTGCCTTTAGAAACTGGTGCCCCAAAGCGCAGACGTGACAGTGGACTCAGCCGCTACCTGTCATTGTACCAGGGAGGCGTTTCCCCGCGGCCAGTGCCCCGCCCACTCAGACGAGGTGTTGAATCGGCCAGCGAGTTGTGGTGGAGGCAATGGAGCTTTCTGATTGGCTGCGTGAATTAGCACACGCTTCTGCTTGTACCTATAGGAATCCTTGCGTGCCGGACTTCAACTTCAGCAGCGAGTCCTCAACCCAGACCCACGGGAATCAGCACAATCACCCAGGTGGCAGACACCATGGAGACAGTACTGGAGCAGTTGTCAAGGGGGGCCCGGCTATTTCAAAAAGTGCAGCACAGCCGGGCCCCCCTTCAGGCCCGGGCCCGGTACAGTAGTACCCCCTGTGCCCCCCTGATGGCGGCCCTGGTCGTATGGATATAATTCCATAATTCTTCAAGGTCAAGGTAGCATAGATGTGTGCTGGAGAAGCCTTACATTTCAAGGACAATAAAAAATGTTTCTGGACTTCAACTTCATAGATGAGCTTAACATTTACATTTTACACTTCTCCATTCAGCTTTAAGGCCTTAGTTAGAGGACTGTTGGTGTTAAGCATAGGTGGGAGACCATCTAGGTTTAGACATGCCCTATGAGTGGTTTGGAAAGTCAGATTGTACAGAGACATCCAGTGGTGGTAGGCAAGAACCATTATCTTGAACTCCTCTCATGGAAAAGGATGAACGTTGATGGAAGCCTAGAGCAGGGATGGCCTCACGGAAGTGGAAGTCAAGGAAGAATGAGCCTAGGGGTGATGGATAGCTAATGGTAGGGAGTTCCTATGTGTAGTTACTCTAGGAGTGACAAAGAGGTCATTTAGTATAGAATCTGAAGGTTAGTAGGTATGGTGTCATCCACCAGTGTAAAAACACAACTGTATAGACTGAGGAACGTCTCTTGAAGTTCACATTGGTGGGTTTTGTATGCCATGGCTATAACTCCAGAAGGAGGACTTGCAGCTCTGTCATACATTTAATATAATTTATGCAATTAACATCTGCAAAGCACCTAGTAACAACAAACCATTGGCACCCAGACAAATTGTGCATTTATACTGTGAGAACCTTTCCTCCGATCTTACATTTCTTTGAAACCCCATAGCAGCCATTTTTATTACCCAATAGAGGGTTTGCAGAGTAATATTACTCTCAGTACAGAAGACATGGGGATTTGTGTATGATTTTGCTCAGCCTATTACCATTACAAGAGATGGACATAGAGTCGGACTGGCCCACCGGGATACCAGGAAAACTCCCGGTAGGCCCAGGTGTTAGTGGGCCCTCTTGTTTCTAAACATTTGGCCTATTTCATGGTCATTTCCTATTTCTTTATGGGGAAAATGCTTAATAATGGTAAAATATTGCAAGTATATATAAAAGACTAGGAGAATAAAGAGGTTGAGTGAGTACCGGAAGAATAATAGTTTGGAATGGTCCACTCTCTAGTCTAAGGTTTTCTGGTGGGCTCACGGTTTTAGGTTCTCTGGTGGGCCCCAGGTCTAAGGCTTTCTGGTGGGCCCCTTGCATCCGAGTACGACACTGGATGGACAGATGGACTTTATTCACCCCCACCTAATATAATGTAGTATGTAAATACAATGGAAATTTGGACGCATCTCATCTGGGAAGTAAATGTCTAAGATAGTCGGCAATATCCCTTTTGGAAAAACTCTGGCTGCATATTTACTTGTAAAACAAGTCCCTCTAGAGGCCTAATGTAGTATAGAGGCCTAATATAGTGTAACCATTCTGCCATAATGTGCCTTTTATATTTCTTTCAGAAGCACCTCATCTTGAATAGGCGCCAGTGAACTTTTCCCAGTGATAATGCAAGATTCATAGACGTATCAGCTCCCTTATAGGAGTGAACATGACAGTCAAGATGTGAGCGACCATCCATACCAGTAGGGGATCATAGAGGATCACTGGCGCTTCACACTCAGCGCCGCATGTGCCTTATCTTTACTGGAGACTCTCTCGCTGTTCTTTATGGTAGGAAGGTTCCCTTAATGGAATCTAAGGCCATTTGATGTTCTTAATAAACCATTCTGCTGGCTTTCCATAAAGATGATGCACAGAGGTGTTGTAAAATCTACAAGTCAAGTAAAGGCAGCTGTTTGAACATTTTCCCAGTTTCTCATATGACTCATAAACTAGTTACATGGTGAGGAAATTCCCTGAAAGCTTTTTGGCAGCCCGATGATTCTGACCAGTAGCTAAAAAACACATCTACTTCCAGCCTAGGAATAAAGGCTCCAGACGCAAGGTTTTATATGCAAGGTCAGTTCTGAGTGTTAGAGGTTTAATTAGGGCTCCCTAATCTCTGCACTCCATGCTTCGTTATCTCCAAGCGCCATTAATGATATTATTAGGGGACCCTAAAAGTATGTCCCATCATACATTGAATATTAATGGCTTGCAGGTGCAATATATTGAAACATATACTAAAAGGACAGGATTAATATAAAAAAAAAATTGTCACACCTGTAGAAGTGACTACTATAAGGCAAACTGTCTTTTCATTTTATTTGGGGGGTTTACAGAGATGCAAACATAGGGAGAATCCTGTATATTAACTGGCTGAAATCGAACCTACAACCCTAGTTCTGCAAAGTGGCAGTAAATTGGCAATGCTAACCATAGGCAGCCTATGACAAAGTAAGCATGAAACGCGTAAGGCTTACTTTACACTGTGTTAAAGAGGTTGTTCACCTTCCAAATACTTTTTCCAGTTCAGTTGTTTTCAGATTGTTCCACAGAAATAAAGACTTTTTCCAATTACTTTACATTATTTATTTTTTTACTGTTTTTGCAAAATTACTGTTGTTTGAGTCTGATAGCTCAGTAATTCAGGTGCAACATTTAGTTGATCCATCTCTGGAGTATTAGCAACTATTGTATCAATTCTAACAGCTGCCTGTAATGAAACTTAGCTCAACAGGGACAAAGATATGAAATATATCAACTAAATGTATCAATTTAGAACAGTTTACAGGGTCGGCGACCCCCCCAGAGCTGCTTTAGAAGGTAAAAAAATAGCACTTTACACTTCAATATTAGAAAAACAGTGACACATATAAAATAGTATTTGAAAAAAGTCATTATTTCTGGTAATTTATCTGAAAACAACTAGTTGTTTGAAGGTGAACAACCCCTTTAAGGGTGCTGGAACCTTTTAATAAGTTAATGGACAGTATTTTTTGCTTATGGTCCAGTTTCTGCCGGCTGGTAAAATAGTTACATTAATTTCCTTCTCTACTTCAGCTGCCGACCAGCAAAGTACAACTAGAACCTACACTGCAACCGTCTTCCCCAGGTGGGCCCTGGACAGAAGTAACCCGAGGAAGAGTAATGTGGTTGAAGTACAATTTAAGTGTTGTATTAAAAGGCATTAGTGGTTCTTAAACTTGACCTGTATGCTTGTTAAACACATATAAGGCAATACATTTAGTAATAACACCAGCCAAGTACATTTACATGTGGTCTTCCCACAGTGTTGTCATCCCCAATGTACCAAATATCCATTGGTGCTCCAAGGATATACCTTCCACATCAGAATCCCTGCTCTGGTGGATTTAGCCTGGAGATTACTAACCTCCTACTTCTCCTTAGTAGAGCACAAAACTGTTCTTGCTCACTAGCTTAGTTATCATGCATGCCTGGGATGTGTTATGACAGTGGATAGACAATCACTAACTCTGACTCCTCCAAGGCTTGGAACACTTCATAGGGCTCAACTTCATACTGGGGCCTTCTGCTCCCAAACTCCCCTGCATATCCACCTCTGCTGGAGTCAAAAGAGGATATGCTCCCTCTCATTATATAAACAACAGGCAAGCCATGCTGTCCCTGGGCAAATCAGGGATACTTTCCTCCCAGAAAGAACCAGAGTGAGTAGGGGAAGTTAACTCCTTGGATCGCCTACACTACTACTAACTGAATCTTGTTTTGGAAAGAATGGGCTGTCTAGAAGAAAGCCTGGCATGAGGTTCAGAACCATCATCTCATTCAAAGTACCTTGTACATCTGATGGTATTATTTTAGACTTGACAATGGGAGTCAACCTTTAGGTCTTTCAAAATAAAGTGCAAGACACCTTCAAGGCTTGGAATACTTGATAGAATTCAACTTTCTACTAGGGTCTTCTGCTCCCAGGCTCTCCAACACATTCAGCTCTGACACTCCAGCACATTCTCACATTCAGACATGGAGTGCAAAGAGGATTTGCTCCTTCTCATTATATAAACAACAGGCAGAAAATAGTCACGCCGTCCTGGTGTAAATCAGGAATACTTTCCTCCAAAAAAGAACCACCAGAACTACAGTCAGTAGGGAAGTTAGCTCCTTGGTTCTCCTACAATACTTTTAACTCAATCTTGTTTTGGAAAAGATGGACTGTCTAGAAGGAAGCCTGGCATGCGTTTCAGAACCATCATCTCATTCAAAGTACCTTTTACATCTGATGGTATTATTTTGGACTTGACAATGGGAGTCAACCTTTAGTTCTTTCAAAATAAAGTGCAAGTAGAGCCGGAACTTTACAAATTCAGAAAGAAAGGAATGGATTCTCTACATTTGTACCTACCGCCTGTAATGGTAAAACACAACCTCTAAACCCAAAGATGCTCCAATGAGGACAGATGGGGGCCCATTGAAAGCTCTAATGACTAAACCTTTCCCTTGGGTTAATTTGTCTACGTGGCACAAACTCCGACTGAATAATCAGCACCGTTTCCCCTTACATTAAGCTCTCCCATACCATATTCCACTGAAAGGGAGAAATGGAGGGAAAAATCCGCAGCTGTGTTTTGCTTGACAGAAAATCCATCTTTCTCCTTGGCAGTTAACAACAAATTTCACTCCATTGAACGAGAGAATGAAATACAGTGTACCATTGAGTTCCAGTATGGAACAGCTAGTAACATTAGACAAAGCTAATTCGTAGATATTTTCCAGGGAAAAATATTCCTTCTAATCTTTGCTCTGATTCCAATTTACTGTACATTCAGCAATCCCCAGAGATAAAAAGTGCTTACTTTACATTATAAGATTTATCTAAGTATTTTAAAGCATTTCTGTAAGACAGCGTTTTAAAACTAAAGGGGAAAAAAAAAGAGGCTTTAGCCATTGTCCTCATAAAGTTCACAGTCCACTGTCTGTGTGACGTGATTGCTTTTCTCATGCTTCGATTTCCAAACCCATGAGCCTATTTATGAGTCTGTTTCTCTTAAAGGACAACTGAAATATAAGCCGCACTATTTCGAAGGGTCATGCTGTTGTACGTACAGATGTTTTACAGTTGTCAGCCATTAACAGCCATCAGCAAATGACTGTGGGAAAATTTCCTTTAATACATATGTAGTGTACACCTACTATACATTATACAGGTAATAAATATAAGGATATTAGAAATCACCAAGAAATGCCTTCACCAGCAGGAGGCTGCTTTTAACATGCCATGAAAAAAAGCCACCTTTACACAATATGTGTTTCTGAGGGGTTCTGTGACCATATAAAGGCACAAGGCTGCAGACTGAGTTATACAGGGAACTCTGAGTATCACTCATGTATTATAAGGGATAATGTACCCCCTACTGTAAATGATAAGGATATTAGAAGTCACTGAGGGATTGTTCTGTGACCATATAAAGGCACAAGGCTGCAGGCTGAGTTATACAGGGAACTCTGAGTATCACTCATGTATTATAAGGGATAATGTACCCCCTACTGTAAATGATAAGGATATTAGAAGTCACTGAGGGGTTGTTCTGTGACCATATAAAGGCACAAGGCTGCAGGCTGAGTTATACAGGGAACTCTGAGTATCACTCATGTATTATAAGGGATAATGTACCCCCTACTGTAAATGATAAGGATATTAGAAGTCACTGAGGGGTTCTGTGACCATATAAAGGCACAAGGCTGCAGGCTGAGTTATACAGGGAACTCTGAGTATCACTCGTATTATAAGGGATAATGTACCCCCCTACTGTAAATGATAAGGATATTAGAAGTCACTGAGGGGTTCTGTGACCATATAAAGGCACAAGGCTGCAGGCTGAGTTATACAGGGAACTCTGAGTATCACTCATGTATTATAAGGGATAATGTACCCCCCTACTGTAAATGATAAGGATATTAGAAGTCACTGAGGGGTTGTTCTGTGACCATATAAAGGCACAAGGCTGCAGGCTGAGTTATACAGGGAACTCTGAGTATCACTCATGTATTATAAGGGATAATGTACCCCCTACTGTAAATGATAAGGATATTAGAAGTCACTGAGGGGTTGTTCTGTGACCATATAAAGACACAAGGCTGCAGGCTGAGTTATACAGGGAACTCTGAGTATCACTCATGTATTATAAGGGATAATGTACCCCCTACTGTAAATGATAAGGATATTAGAATCACTGAGGGGTTCTGTGACCATATAAAGACACAAGGCTGCAGGCTGAGTTATACAGGGAACTCTGAGTATCACTCATGTATTATAAGGGATAATGTACCCCCTACTGTAAATGATAAGGATATTAGAAGTCACTGAGGGGTTGTTCTGTGACCATATAAAGGCACAAGGCTGAAGGTTGAGGTATACAGGTCAGGGATTATGTATGAATGGAAGCAAATCAACAACATCCAACATCCAAAAAAGCCTTTTCAGAAGAGTAGAGGCAGTTTTAGCAGCAAAGGGAAGACCAACTCCATATTAATACCCTTTACTTTGTAACAAGATGTTGGGCAAGCCAATGTCTTCATATATGTTGGCCATGTAGAACAGATTCTAACTGTTCTAATAAGATTAGACTTCCCTAATCAATGACACAAGGCCGAAGGTTGAGGTATACAGGTAAGGTCCTATGTATGAATGGATGCAAATCTTAACAACATCAAACAAAGCCTTGTCAGAAGAGTAGAGGCTGTTTTAGTAGCAAAGGGAAGACCAACTCCACAAGGTGTCGGGCAAGCCAATGTCTACATATATTTTGGCCATATCATGTAGAAAGAATAGATTCTAACTATCAGATTAGACTTCCCTACTTAAGGACAAAGTTACTGTAAGTTTTAGACATCTAGTAAAATTAGTTTTCCCAGACAACTCAAGTCATGCACAGTGCTTCCAGCTTTAAATACTATGATAGTGCCCAATTTAATGTCTTTATTGAATATAAATGAATCACAAATTCCCCTTCCAACCAACTTATTCAAGAAAACAGGGCCCCTCTTTCTGCTGAACAAGCGTTGAGCAAACTTGCTTCCACTGTGAGTAAGAATTTCAGCACCAAAATGTCCCGTATGATCTCATTTTGGCTAATGATTTAAAAACAGGTGCCGGCGGCTAACATTCCATACCCCAGCCCATTACAGAGCCAGAGAGCACCCACCAAGAACACCCCCTTTTATTTATAGCCATTTGGTGAGATTCTGTGTTTATAGATTGTGAATCCGTTCAAACTCTTAGGCGTTTCACCTTAAATCCTTTAAGTCCAATTGCTTTTGCAAATAGTCTCCTCCAGCCGATTAATAGAAAATGCCTTTACTTGTTCTGAGTTCACTGAATAAAGGAGGTAAAACTATTTGCAGAGTTGGCATCCTGGAGCATTTTTTGTTGGTATATTAGGCTGTTCAGTAGTAATAAGACAGGCATATTAAACACCTTGGCCAACGTCTATTGCCGTATCATATTACAGCCTTGTAACAGCAGATAATTATGGCATTATCCCCTCGACCTGAGCCAAGAAAAGACCTGTGATAAAATCCTAGCACATTTAATGTGTTTCCTGAAAATTCTTTCTGCATGGAAAAACTAACATTGTGTGTGTGTTCGACCAGTTTAATGTTTTTTAGTTTAAGCTTTGCAATTTCTATGGTTTTTAATAAGCTCTGCCGAGGGCAGCTCCCGCATTCAGTGAGCGAGCAAGTCTTGTTAGGTTAGATTGGGTTATTATGGGGGTTGAGGAGTCCATCACAGGCACAGAAGAATTAGGACACTGATGAGATCATTGGGTTTACACCAGAAGAGTCAAACAAGACAAAGGGTATCCACCACACGGGTCGACTTCTTTAATTTGTCTCAGTCCCAGAAGGATAGAAGTCACCACTCAACATGGAAATAATATATCTTGGAAGGTCAAGACCTATTTGCTCTGGTTTATTAACGGGTCAACTTCATTAATTACGCTCAGTCCTAGGAGGATTGAAACAAACACAGGACATGGAAACAATATATCTTGGTAGGCCAAGACCTACAGTATTTGCTCTGGTTTATTAATGGGTTAACTTCATTGATTTGGCTGAGTCCTAGGAGGATAGAAACCAACACTCAACATGGAAATAATATATCTTGATAGGCCAAGACCTATTTGCTCTGGTTTATTAACGGGTCAACTTCATTAATTAGGCTCAGTCCTAGGAGGATTGAAACAAACACAGGACATGGAAACAATATATCTTGGTAGGCCAAGACCTATTTGCTCTGGTTTATTAATGGGTTAACTTCATTGATTTGGCACAGTCCTAGGAGGATAGAAACCAACACTCATCATGGAAACAATATATCTTGGTAGGCCAAGACCTATTTGATCTGGTTTATTAATGGGTCAACTTCATTAATTAGGCTCAGTCCCAGGAGGATAGAAACAAACACAGGACACAAACAATATATCTTGGTAGGCCAAGGCCTACAGTATTTGCTCTGGTTTATTAATGGGTCAACTTCATTAATTAGGCTCAGTCCCAGGAGGATAGAAACCAACACTTAACATGGAAATAATATATCTTGGTAGGCCAAGGCCTATTTTCTGTTTTATTAACGGGTAAACTACATTAATTTGTCTCAGTCCCAGGAGTATAGAAACCAACACCAACCATGAAAACAATATATCTTGGTAGACCAATACCTATTTGCACTGGTTTCAGCATTAGTTGATCGCGCTATGGGTACTGAAACATATGACTTAATTGGGTCATGCCTGGTGATTGCCTACTTCTATAGGTTGATTACCATACCATTATGTACGTAGGGTATACAATAAATGTACATCTTCTAAAGGACCTCTATACTTTCATACATCTCTATATAGGCTATGAGAAAACCCAGGGCGGTGTTCCTTCTATCAAATTTAATTAATACCTGTATCTGCCCAAGCGGAACTTACAATCTACGGTCCCTATTACATTCACACCCACTAGGGTCCATTTTATCAGAAGTATGTATTTGGAGTGTGAAAGGAAAATGTAGCACCAGGAGGAGCATACAAGCTCCTTTGTAGAGAATGCCCTGGTTGGAATTGAACTTAGGGCCTAATCGTTGTAAGACGTTTAAGACACCATGATGCTAGATGTGGTCCGGCCACACCACCTCTTGTTTGTTATAATAAACCTATAACACGGTTGGGACCCTGATTCCAATTTACTGTATGGGAGGAGATAAGGAGTTTGCAGCTTGCCTTACCCTGGGACAATGGTATGTTTAGACAAGGCTGACACTGCAAGCTGAATCAGCATTATAGACGCTTATAGAACAAAAAGCAAATGGAAAATAAATATGCTCCCAGTTCCTAATATTTCCATTAGGCAAACCCTTGAGGGGAAAAATGAAGGGATACTGGCCATTTAATAGGGAAAAAGATGACAGTTGACAGAGTCCCATTAATATGTTACAGTTAGTAAGTAAACTCACACAGTTCTGTAAGTACTTTGAGGCACAGGGAGGTGATATGATTTGCTTCAAGTCAAAAGGAGCTGACAGCAATCAAACTCAGTTTTCGTTGAGTCACTGTTCACCATTCCAAACACTCGACCTGTTTTGTGTTAAATGGGCAAGGACTACACAGATCATGTTCCGTGTCTATTCATCATGGCAAAATCTTTCATTCCCAGTGGGCCACATTCAGAGAAATGTATAACAACGCATGTTTTATCTCATAAAACCTCTATTGGATTCTATGGGGAAATCTGAAAGGAGATCATTTATTGAATTTATTTATTGAAATACATGTGGCTTGCAAAGCACACCATATTCAATGTCGATTTGAAATAGTTTTGAATGTATACAGACCTGAATTTGGGGTGTTTCACTGAAAAAAATCGTAATTGTTTTGCGAAACGGTGCCGGAGTCTCGTTTTTGACGCTAGTGTCCGTTTTTTTTTACGCCGCCAATTTTTTTGCGGCGGTTTCACGAATTTATTGGCCGGAGGCGAATCACGGGGATTTGCTGCGAATTCACGCCTGGCGAATAAATTCATCCATCACTAATTACAGGCAACAATTCTTTTTTGGGTTTATCCAGTATGGTGTGCCTCCTCCTGTTCACTTGGGACAGATGTGTTGGCACCATGTGCTGCTCTATGGTTCAAAGTCCAAGTGCATATGACCATGCGTTGACCCAGACATGCAAAATACATCACCAGTGTATTCGTTTAATTGGTGGGTAAGACCAGAGGAGATGGGGGTAGGGTTAAACATATAATGCACAAGTTTCCAAGCCCAAGCCTAGGGCCAATTATTTTGAGGGTGCCTCACAGGAGTTAGGAGACCTAGTTACAAAAATGTAAAAACTGGGATTCCCATGGTGCCTAAAGAAAACCCACTCTGACTTAGGAACCTGATGGATACTGGTGTCATTTCAGACAACAATTCTTTTTGGGTTGCTCCAGTATGGTGTGCCTACTCCTGTTCACTTGGGGCAGATGTTTTGGCACCATGTGCTGCTCTATGGTTCAAAGTCTCAGTGCATTTGACCAGAGCCGATATTAGAAATCACAGGGCCCCGTACCCTCAAGCCTCCCGCCAGCCCACACCACAGTTAAAAGACCACACAGACACCAGACCTAAAAACGATACCCCCCCCCACACACACACAAGTTATGAAAAGTCATTGATGGTCAGGGCACCCCTATAAGTTAAAAAATAACATTGGCACAAGGGCCCCCCCAAAAAGTTTTTTTTTTAAAAATCATTGGTGGTCCGGACCCCCCATAAGTTTAAAAAAAAACCATTGGTGCCAGGTCCCCCCCTGACAAGTTAAAAAAAAACATTGGGGGCCCCAGAGAATATTTTTTAAAGAAAAACATTGGTGGCAGGGGCCTATAGAGTATTAAAATAATACATTGGTGGCTAGGGGTTTAAAAAAAAAAAAAAAAACACACATTGGTGTTCAGTTGAACTGAACTTGTGGCTTCAGGACTTAGATTTTGGCTCCTTTTGTGACTTCGGGTCTTTTTGCGGCTTCAGGACTTCAACTTCGGCTCTTTTCATGGCTTCGGCCCTTTCATGGCTTCAAGTTCGGCTCTTTTCGCGATTTCGGGTCTTTTCGCAGCTTCGGTACTTCAAGTTCGGCCCTTTTTGTGACTTTGGGTCTTTTGCAGCTTTGGGACTTCAACTTTGGCTCGTTTCGTGGCTTCGGGTCTTTTTGCAGCTTTGGGACTTTGGCTATTTAGGACTTCGGCTTTTCAGTTCTTCGGGACTTGGGTGTCTAGAGACTTAGGAACCTTCGTTGAGGGCCACAAGTTGGGCAACACTGAAGTATATTTATCTTGCTCTGCCATATTTCATTCTTCCTACCATATTCCAACCTATGGTTTCTCTTGTGGTGGGCCAAGAGCAGTTGACCATTTCTGATCTCCAAAAGACAGCTCTTAGTGTGATTTTAGCCATCTCTCGGGCAGAGGGGGAATCAGTGCACGTTATATGAAGCTACGTAAAGCAAAGCTGTGTTAGAGCTTTGTTGCTCAGATTGTGTAAGGCCAATTTCTCTTATAGCTGTAATCAAAACACATACTGAAACTTCTATTCTAAGATTTATCAACAGCCATGATTATAATATCATCGTGTATAAGACAGATGTGGTGTCCACCTAGAGACATTTGTAATCAGGGAGAATAAGAGATTGGATGCGCAACAAGTGGATTACAGAAAGCTCAGTATAATGCCCTTCCTAATGCAAAACACATTTTATACAGACCGTTGCCAGATTAAAGAGGGCTTAATAGTTGACTAGCAACTGTATCTGTTCCAGCTAAATAAATAAATGCAGATACCTTAGATATCTAGCGATTAAACTGCAGGGCCCTTGTTTTGCTAGGTATATGTATTTCTAAATCATGGGTCCTGCCTAAAACTAGGCTCAGTTGTGTCTTTTATACACTTCCTAATAAACACAGCTAGAATCAGTCCAGTGTAAACACTACACAAAGAAAGAGTCCCTGTTCTCACATAACCAGAGATGGATCAAGACACATTGGGCCCCCGTTCTTCTCCTGCCAATGTCATACTTCTTTTATGATATATTCAGTCTTTAGAGCAGTGATCCCCAACCAGTGGCTTGTGAGTAACATGTTGCTTTCCGACCTCTTGGATGTTGCTCCCAGTGGCCTCAAAGCAGGCGCTTATTTTTAAATTCCAGGCTTGGAGGCAAGTTTTAGTTGCATAAAACAGTTGTACTGCCAAACAGAGTCTCCTGTAGGCTGCTAGTCCACATAGGGACTACCAATAGCCAATCATAGAATTTGTTTGGCACCCCGCAGGAACATTTTTCATGCTTATGTTTCTCCCCTACTCTTTGTACATCTGAATAAGGTTCATGAATGAAAAAGGTTGGAGACACCCATTTTAGAGTATTGCAATAGGAGCACCAATCATTCACCCCACATATAATGGTACACATGGTATACTCCTAATGTACTTTCAACCAGTTACAGCAGAGCAAGCTACAGATGGTGGTGGCACAAGACACTCAGATTGGCCGGCCAGTGGCCCTGAGGTGGTATGGGGTGATAAAGGATAACATTCGTAAACAACAGCTACGGGCTATAACTCATGATATCTGTATAAGTATGACTCCCTTCAGGAGCCTTGTCTGTTCCAGAAAAGCAAGGGTTCCAAAATTGAGTAGCAAAGTGGCACTCACTGAATGGTTTATTTATTGAAAATAGGTGCTTGTGAATTCAATCAAAAACATGCATCTGATTACATCTAAGCCGTATAGGAGCCAGCTATTAACTCATATCAACATGCTTTGAGGTCCTTTAATCATCATCTTATGAAACGGATTATTAAGGAGCAAGATAGTTTGGCAATAGTACTGGGGGTCGTTTGGTGGATTTCCAATGATTCCAAATGAGGAATGTATCTCAGGGTGACTCTGAATGTAGCTTTCTTTACTGAAAAATAATGGTAAAGGTTGGCATAAGGTTGATTGCGTTCTTTGAATGAACAGTTTCAATAGGTTATTGATCTCCATCGGCAACTGAAACAGCAAACTGTGCTGTTCTTGGGTCTACCAGGCAGCTGTTATCTTGTGTTAGGGAGCTGTTATCTGGTTAACTCCCATTGCTCTTTTGTTTGGCTGCTGGGGGGAAAAGGGGGGGGGGTGATATTAGTCCAACTTGCAGTACAGCAGTAAAGAGTGATTGAAGTTTATCAGAGCACAAGTCACATGACTTGGGGCAGCTGGGAAATTGACAATATGTCTAGCCCCACGTCAGATTTCAAAATTAAATATAAAAAATCAGTTTGCTCATTTATAAAACGGGGTTCAGTGCAGAAGTCTGCTGGCGCAGCACTATTGACTAATGTGTTTTGAAAAAATACATGTTTCTGATGTGAGGAACCCTTCAAGTCTACTAGAAAATCATGTAAACATTAAATAAACCCAATAGGCTGGTTTTGCTTCCAATAAGGATTAATTATGTCTTAGTTGAGATCAAGTAAAAGTTACTGTTTTATTATTAGCATCTAAAAACAAACTTTGGTTTATTTGGATAAAATTGTGTCTATGGAAGACAGGCTTTCTGTAATTTGGAGCTTTCTGGATAATAGGTTTCCGAATAACAAATCCCATACTTATACCTTGTACTTGATCCCAACAAATATATAATGAATCCTTATTGGACGCAAAACCAGCCTATTGGGTTTAATTCATGTTTAAATATTTTTCAGTAGATGTGAAGCTGGCCATAGATGCAAAGATCTCATCGTACGAATCGAGTATTCGTACGATTTTTGGAACGTGTGCGGAGAGTCCCGTCATTTTTCGTCTGGCGGAGATCGGTCGTTAGGTCGATCGGACAGGTTAGAAAATTTCTGTCGGCTGCGGGTAATATCTCTGCGTGTATTGCCGATCGTACGATTTTCAGACTGTCACTAGCTTTGTCTATCGTACGATTGCTGTCAGGGGCAGAAAATCGGCTTATCTGTTCTTAAAGGAAAACTATACCCCCAAAATGAAAACTTAAGCAACAGATAGTTTTGTATCAAATTGAATGACATATTAAAAAATCTTACCAAACTGGAATATATATTTACAGAAATATTGCCCTTTTACATCTCTTGCCTTGAACCACCATTTCGTGACTCTATCTGTGCTGCCTCAGAGATCACCTGACCAGAAATACTGCAGCTCTAACTGTAACAGGAAGAAGTGAGGAAGCAAAAGGCAGAACTCTGTCTGTTAATTGGCTCATGTGACCTTACATGTGGTTTGTATGATCTCAGGGGGCGGCCCTTATTTTTAAAATGGCAATTTTCTATTTATGATTACCCAATGGCACATACTACTAAAAAAGTATATTATTAGGATAATGGTTCATTTACATGAAGCAGGGTTTTACACATGAGCTGTTTTACTCAGTATCTTTTAATAGAGACCTACATTGTTTGGCGGGTATAGTTTTCCTTTAACTACTTTATTTGGTCGGAATGGTAAGACTTTGATCTGAATGATTAGTGGCAGGTCGGGAGATGGGAAAGTTCGATCGTACATTGATTCGTACGATCAGATCTTTGCATCTATGGCCAGCTTACGGCATGAAGATCCAAATTATGGAAAGATCCCATTTCCGGATACCCCAGGTCCCGAGCATTCTGGATAACAGGTCCCATACCTGTATTTTATTCATCCTTTCGAATGGAAGAACATTAAAAAAAAAAAGATATTAAATGCGCTCACACTGGCTTTTTTGTTTTCCGTTGAATGCCGTTATCATGAAGAAGCCCTTACTGTTCAAAACACTTAGGTAGAATTACATTAAAACGAGTCAGCCAACCTGCAGCAGGACGCCCAGGCTTTCCATTCGTTTCACATAAGCCGATTAGGAACACATTGTCTTTAATGGTCTACATATTGTCAAGAAAACTACGATCGTGATTAAGCAGAACAGACAGCAGATGTTTTCAAGAAGATGAAACTGCATCCAGTCTTCTCCCAGACGCCACTTACCTGTGACATATGACTGGCAAGAGAGCTGATATATGAACTGAATACATGACAAACGCCGTCTCTGTTTCTCACTACAAGTCGTAAATGCGATGGCTGCGCATAAATGATCAGAAGAGGATGTTCTTGCCTTTCCGTGGGGAATATGAACACAATCGCAGTTAAAGTACATCAGCAACATTATTACGAGCTGCAAATGTAAAAATGATCTCACAATCCACCAGGACAAGACTGTTTTATCGGATTAGGGGAAACCTTTGACTTCTACTTGAAAGAGCCATTCTGCTTGCCTAGAGATCTCTGATCAGATTAACTGCAAAAAAGAAAGGCAGAATTCCACCCCCCCTCTCTGAGAACAAAGCTGGAAAAGATACATTTTCTTACTTATTTTTTTTTGGTTTTATGTCCCAGTCCGTTTATAAAAGTAAATGATAGATAATATTTTGGGTTCTGACTATGGGAACATAGTAAGTTACATTGAAAAAAGACACAAGTCCATCAAGTTCAAACTTTTAGCTCTATTTTAACCTGCCTAACTGCCAGTTGATCCAGAGGAAGGCAAAAAAAACCCCATCTGAAGCCTCTCCAATTTGCCTCAGAGGGGGAAAAATTCCTTCCTGACTCCAAAATGGCAATGGGACCAGTCCCTGGATCAACTTGTACTATGAGCTATCTCCCATATCCCTGTATTCCCTCACTTGCTAAACACCATCCAACCCCTTCTTATACCTATCTAATGTATCAGCCTGTACCACTGATTCAGGGAGACAATTCCACATCTTCACAGCTCTCACTGTAACAAACCCCTTCCCAATATTTAGCTGGAACCTCTTTTCTTCTAATCAGAATGGGTGACCTTGTGTCAGCTGGAAAGACCTACTGGTAAATAAATTATTAGAGAGATTATTATATGATCCCCTTATATATTTATACATAGTTATCATATCACCCCTTAAGCACCTCTTCTCCAGCATGAACATCCCCAATTTGGCCAGTCTTTCCTCTTAGCTAAGATTTTCAATACCTTTTACCAGCTTAGTTGCCCTTCTCTGTACCCTCTCTAATACAATAATGTCCTGTTTGAGTGATGGAGACCAAAACTGTACGGCATATTCTAGATGGGGCCTTACCAGTGCTCTATACAGTGGGACCCCCTCCTCCCGTGAATCTCTGCCCCTTTTAATACAGCTCAAGACCTTATTTGCCCTTGATACTGCTGACTGGCATTACTTGCTACAGACAAGTTTATCATCTACAAGGACTCCAAGCTCCATTTCCAATATTGATTTGCCTAGTGCAGTCCTATTAAGGGTATAAGTGAATATTTTTTACATCCCAGGTGCATGACTTTACATTTATCAACATTGAGGAAGGATCTCCACTTTATTTTCAAGTTACATCCTCAATTTGCATGAACCCGTCAAAGGTCATGGTTACGTTTTTGTAACATCTACATACTGTCAAATTGCCAAAATAAGCTTTGTTTTCTTAATTTTCCCTTTTAAAGTAATGGCTTACACTGTTTGGTAGAGCCGGTGTTGTACCACTGGGTGAGTGGGTCACCGACCTTCGAAACAATTTTATCAGTCGTTGAAATATTTCAAAATAATAGGATTTTGGCATCATTTTGCAACCTTGGACATCATCATTTATTTATATAGAGACAGAAAATTAGGTAGCACCCAACAGAGATTTTTAAAGGATGAGTAAACCTTTAAAATAAGTGAATGTAAAATTGATGAGAGTGCTATTCTAAGCCCTTTTGTCATTTACATTCATTATTTATTTTCTTTTGATTCCAAGATATTAAGGGATACATGTGCTGTTAATATGAATGAATTTTGTTACAACAGCGCCACCTGCTGGTAAGTTTCTGACCACCAAATAGTCAAGGAATTTGTCAGGAGAAAGAAAGAGGCTGCTCTAATGTTCTTCTGATTAGGAAAGATTTGAAAAAGGTTTCTAATGATTTTCCTAAGCAGAAGAACATCAGAGCAGCCTCTTTCTTTCTCCTGACAAATTCCTTGACTACTTGGTGGTCAGACTTGTCAGAAACTGACCAGCAGGTGGCGTTGTTGGAACAAAATTCATTCATATTAACAGTACATGTATCCCTTAATATCTTGGAATAAAAAGAAAATAAATAACGAATGTCAATTAGAAAAGTGCTTAAAATAGCACTCTCATCAATTTTACATTCACTTATTTTAAAGGTTTACTTATCCTTTAAGCAACAGGAAAGAAATGGAAAGCGTTGAGGTTAACGATGATTAGGTTTGTTATTATATAGGGCAACACAAACATTTAGGCCCATGGTTCAACAGAGAGACAGGAAGGCAGTAGGTGTGATTTCATTGCATTTTCTATTAGTGAAGGGTTGTCATTGTTCTGTTTGACTAAAAGGCAACATGTTTTGCCTCATGCCATCCATGGAGAACCTTTAGTTTCTTGTTTTGTCCGTAACTGCCTTGTTCAACCACTGGAGAGTATCAGTTTTATCTTCTTAGGGTGTCAGAGCCTTCAGCAACTAGTTGGAGAGCCTTCACCAACTGCTCTAGGGTCTTTCGCTTGTTTGTTCCACCATTCCTCCAATTACAGGACTATTATTGTTATTATACACTGTTCTGTTTCAACCCACTGTCCTCAGTGATAGTTTCATTAGATCTGGGCCAGGAGCTTTACAGGACACAACTCACTGTTATTAGCAGATCTCCACAGACAGCTGAACTCAACCAGACTGACACGAGTATGTAGATCTTGCTGAAGTTTATTGCAAAACTGATGAAAATCTCCAAACATAGATCAGACCAGTAGGTCAGAGAGTATATTTTCTTAACCAGGGTTGGATAGTCCGTTAAAGAGAACCTAATATGGCTGCTAACTGTAACTGGGAACAGTTTAAGAGGGGAGGGGGGTTAAGGGTCACAGCATCTTCCTGGACTACAGGTGAGAGGTGAAACACAAATATAACAAGGTGCAGTACACAATAATAAAAAGACAAGTTGTGTGTAACATAACGTACACAAAAGGACACCTTTAATCAAGATGCTCAGCTGGAGCATCATTTTTATTCATTCAAATAAAGTGATTGTTTTTTTTATTAAACAGTATAGACTACATGAAGCATATCTGCATTGCTTTGAGATAAGCAGATATGGTTTCCAACATTCCATAATTAGAAGTCTTTGCAGAGACAGTAGACGACACTGTAAAGTCATAAAAGACTGTTGGGCCCATCTTTTACCTATGGAACATCTCTGATTATAGGTTGTATTCCAAGATACTCTTTGTACAAAGCCAATTTTTGAGTGTGATGATGCACTTTGCCCATTCTCTGCTGGATATGGCTGTCCACACATCAGATCCACTCAATTGGTCCCCTAATCAAATGAGTTCATCTTTAATTTTGCCACCCATCAAAGCTGGGTGGATTGTTTGGGCCCATTCCAACAATCGGATAACATGCAGACCCACTGAGAGAAGATCACATTCACGGCCTTATGTCATGCTAGCTCAAAAGCAAGCTGAGCTCTCATCGTTGAGCCAACCAGTAAATTATACAGTAATAGGATATTTTACAAGCTCCAGTATTATTGTAGTTATTGCTCTAAGTAAGGAACTTGCACCATCTCTGTTTAACCTAGCAAGTTAGTGATATTTAGATTAGATGTATAAATGGTCTCCATGCCACACCAGACAGGTCACTAGGCAACACATTTAACTCAGAACAGATCAGAATTAATTGATATAGATGCTTTTCCCACCACAGATCTCTAATCCAATCCTTCAATATTTGAACAATAAAAAAAATGGTTTGTTTAATAACAGTTGTGCATGTACAGCTCTAAGGAGCTCTTGGCTGAGCTTCATACTTGGACCTTCTGCAACAAAACTAAGAAGAAAATTGAAACCATATAAATTAGTGAGAGGTGATGGTTCAGTTAAGACTTGGTAATGCCATGATGTGCTGTAATCAGAGGGGCAAGAGAGTGCAACTTGAGACTTTTGTGTTCGAGGGAGGAAAGTAAGAGAACAGTTACAGAAGAGCTATTTGTAGGCTAGAACTGGATGCATCACAAGAAGCTGCTGAGATCTGAGATGCAAATTCATGTCAAACTTGTGTTATTATTAGTTAGGGAACTGGGAGTTATAGGTAGCCTACAGGCAATGGCTCGGTATAAAATACGGAGATGTCCAACTTGCCCTTGAACACTCAGCATCCCATCAAACACCGTAGGGTCATACAAGGTTTTCAGTTTTGCTCATGTCTCCAAGTTGTGGTGGTTGGTGTTTAGCTCTTTATGTCTTTTAAAAATCTTATTTCTTAAGCACCCCCCCCCCCAAATCATGTTATACTTCCAAATCAATTTTACATTTAACTTTGTTCAAAGTAGAACCCACATTGATAATGTATATGGACCCCTGAAATAAGGATATCAGAAGTCACAGACTGATTTTACATGGTACACAAAGGTTACTTTTTTGTAAAAGCTGAGTTTACAACGGATGACGAATTTAATACTTTTTTTTAAAGGTTATGCATTTTTTTTCAACGTAGTTAAGGGTTTTTAATAGATACAGGTGCCTTCCAATTATATAATGCAGCGCATTCAAAAAAAAAGATCATGGGTACAGAAGACGCCCCTCATATTTAGGTAATTTAGGTAATTCAGTTGTACCAGGTGATCTATAAATAGAATGATGGGTAAGCGGCAGATGTCCAAATCAAGTACATAATGAGATTTAGAGGTTCTGTTCTCATGTTTCCAATGACTTCATTCCCAGCACTAGAGCAAGCAGACAATTAGAGTGCATGCGTGTAGGCTATGGTAGAGTACTGCAAGGTCCAGTTGGGCAGACCTGTGTCTAAACTAGACCTGCACACAAAATTAGAGTGTTCACCTGTAACCTATAGACCTTTTCAGGTGCCTAAACAGTCTATAAGACCTTGAGACTGTGCTTGATGAAGAGCTCAGTGTGGCCCGAAACATTGCCAAACTTTGATGTCTACTTTGAGCCAATTAAATTAAGTGGTGTTATAGTTGACCGGAGGCAGATCAACTAGGTTAGGGAAGAAAATGATCTCTAAACTGAGGGAGGTGGGTGGAATGAGATCCTGCAATTGAGCCTGGTACCTATGCAGGGAATTTGTATACGGCCTGCACAGTCAGGGAAACGCCTGAAACCAGATGGATTTGTGGGTATTTCTCTGGTACCAAACCTGATGCAGGACTCTAGACCAGTGCTGTCCAACTTCTGTGGTACTGTGGGCCAAAATTTTACTGGCCTATGTGCTGGAGGGCCGATAATGGAAGTCAGTGTTGGCCACTCCCCCTTTTAAACCACACCCACTGTAAACCACACCCATGTTACCACAAGAACTTTTAAGATCATATCCACATTAACAGTGGTAGGACACCAAAAAACCAAATGGTTGGTGCTCACTGCAGGGAAATCCCTCATCACTCATATGTGAAAAATTTAAGTCATGTTAAAAACATACCCTTAAATCCATATGCCTCGTCCTCCCCTGTGGATAATACAACAACCCCCCAACACATGATTAAACACCTTAGGGGCCCTTAATTTCCAAATGCTAACAAACCCCAAGAACAAACCCCTAACAGTCTTACAATCCACAGGTAGCGTAGGGCAAGCAGAGAATGGCACACACAAGCAGCACTGGGCAATCAGAGAATGACACACACAAGCAGCACTGGGCAAGCAGAGAATGGCACACACAGGGAGGGAAGGTAGAACAGAGCAGGAGACAGGGAAAGCGATCATTCTAATATGTACTACATACAGTGACACAGTGCTGGTGCTCCATTAGCATTTTGAATAAAGTGTGAACAGGTGAACAATGTGGGCAGTTTCAGTCTGGGTCTCAGGTAGAACAGTACAGGGGCTTTAGGATATAAACAATAGAGGTGTCACAAGTGTGAACAATACAGGGGGATCACAGGTGTGAACAATACAGGGGATTAGTCTGAATTTGAGGTTTAAACAATGCAGAATTCCCCTTGATAAAGGCTTTAGTGCCGAAACGTTGGGGTGTTCTCATGTTTGGCAAGTGTATCTGCTCCCTGTGGTTTGTCTCTTGTTGCGTTGTTCTTGTTACTTGGTGGTATGTATATATTTCTGCTAATACTGTTGTATTTGATATACCAGCCTGTCTGATGTAAAAAAAAAAAATGCCATTTACTTCAAGAGAAACTTTTTTTTAACACCACCTTTGTCTACTAAATCTCATTGAGTGTGCAACCCCTCTACATTTCTATATACTGTTTGGGGTAACTGACTGTGGGATTACTTGGGGTTATTTGCACCTCATATACCTTAAAAAAGTTTTTGGTATGGTGAATATTAGGAGTGCCCTCCACCAATTAATATTCTTAAACAATGCAGGGGCCAGTTAATCTCTGTAGTGATACCTTCTAAAGTTTACATATCTTGTGGGGGGCCATAGAAGGGGGGGGGTCAGTTGGACAGCCCTGCTCTAGGCAATGGTACAGTGGAAGATTATAAGGAATACGATTGGCTGTGTCTTTCAGCATGTAAACTGAACACAACTGGAGGCAGCGGGTATTGAGTGTGTGGACTGCATGGACAATCATTCATTATTATGTTTATTGAACATCTGTAATCTTCTGGCGAAACCTCAGCGATTAAACAATTTAATTTACTGGAATAAATCAATTCAGCTAGAACCGTGAAAGCTCACAATCGTACGGGCAGGAAAAAAAAAAAGTTTCCAACATATCTCTATTCACTCACAAATGGACGCCGTCAATAAAAGCAACTGCGGGAAAATGACTGGACCTCGGAGAGCACAATAACAACAAAAAAAACAAAAAGCGCCTCTCGATAATAGAAAATAAAAATTCCACTTCTTGTCCGTACTCGTGTTATAGAGTTTGCAGAGTACAGCCGAGATCTCAGAGATATATACGCAACTCACGATGGCTGCCAACTTAATGTTCTGCTGCACAAAATAGAACATTCCCCATAAAAACGAAGCAGACGCAGAAAGTAGCAACCAACACAGCACAGGTCTCTGTACGTTAATCACCGACAGCAATGATGTGCGCATGCAAACATGGCCGACGGGCATGGGATCACAGTATGGCTTCGTAGCTTTCTTTCTCCAGCATAAGCTCGGCAAATCTCTGCTGCAGTTCCCTCTCTCGCTCTTCCTGTCGCTGGACGTCCTCTTTCAGACACTGAACAGGAAAGAGATTAAACAAAGTTTGTGTATATATATATATATATATATATATATATATATATATATATATATATATATATATATATATATATATATATATATATATATACACACATATATACACACACACACAGCTAATGCTATAACATGACACAGCTGTATGTAATGCAGTAGCTTCACTTTCACAAGCAGCTTATGTTAAATCTTTTTGTTCATGGAACCGGCCAAAATGCTGGTTTCTTAAGGTGGCCATACAAGATAAGGTCCACCATCAAACAAACAGATCTTTCCCAGATATACCCACGAACGACAGGGTCAGATCGGATTACAACTAAAAGAATGGGCCCAATGGGTCATAGGACAGCAACAGCTTGTGGTCTTAGATCGCCAAAAAAAATCAAACCTCCCCGATCGATATCTTGGCCAGATATCAATCGGGGAGACCCCCATACACTGGCAAATAAGCTGCTGAATCAGTCTAAAGGACCAATATCGGCAACTTTAATCTGCCCATGTATGGCCACCTTTAATGATGTAATATCCTGTGCTAACCAGTAAGTAGAACTTTGCTCCACCAAATTAAAAAAGGACTATCTTAGACAGACTGCCTCCCTTCCGGCTAGAATGTAAACCGACGGCAGTATGGCACTCGGAGCGCTTCGCTTTCTGAAGTTGTCTGGAGCTTCCTCGTAAACGAAGCACTCCCGAGTGCCATCCCAGCAGCAATTTTCATTTTAGCTGGCAGAAAGCCAGGGGAGGCAGTTCGGGGAGATTAGTCGCCCCGAAGAAGAGACGATTTGTCGCCGGGCGACTAATATCCCCGAATCGCAGCTTGTGTCTCTGCCCTTAGGAATGCCACAATTGTACACTGTTTGGGGCCAGATTAAAATAAAGAGGATTTGTGGAGCTATTGAGCAGTATGGGACCATTAAAAATCTCATGCAAGGCCTCATCTGGCCTGCAGGCCTCAATCTTGACTGTTCAACATTCTTTTTAGGCTAGCAAAATACTATGATCAAACCAAATAAGAAATTTAAGGTGTCACCCAAAAAGGTCTGGGGGACTCTTGAGCACCTAATCATAAGCATATTCAACATCCAGACAAGAACTTTGGTTTTTATGACCGGGTAAGGGGGGAGTGGAACCATATACATGAATGTGAATAGTGCGATTCTAGGGAAGCCTTTGCAGGGGATCTATGTATAAAATGTTCTAGATCTCCTTTAAGGGAGCATGAAAATCTGGATGATAATGTTGCCCTGAATCACATATAAAGATTTTTAGCATCATTACCAGTTATAATTTGCACTGTAATGCACAGCCAACCAGAACATTTCCCCTTTAAATTAATTTTAGAATGTTGCTTATTGCAGTGCAACACCTTGCAACTGGTCACCTCTCTTTATTGCTAAGGTCACTAACCACTAGCGAGGAGGCAGTCTCAGAGTCTCAGTTACAGTAACCCTCAGTTACAATGTTGGTAGTCATGCAAGCAGTGAATCCCAGCTATAAACCAAACATGTATATCAGACAGTATTCACCTCTATCCTTCTTGGAATGGCGGTATCTTCATGCACTTTAAGTTCTTCGAAAGTTCCCAATTCCAGGTTGGCCTGTTCGTACTGATCCCAAATCTCATTCAGCTGTTTGATGAGCCCCATGGCCCGGGACTGGTAGCCACCGAGCAAGATCTTCAGTTTCTTCTCCATTTTGGCTGCCCTTTTGGCTTCTGCCGTCATGTGACCTCTGTTTATCTGGAGCGGGCACAGAAAACCCATTGCATGAAGTGTTTTTTATTTGGTATAAAACATGTAACACAATATATATAATTTGTATAGATCATTTTAATTTTAGGTTTCATTTTGCACAAGAAGCGAGACTATGTCTACATTTGTGTATTCATAAGGAAGGATTGCCCAACCAATTATTTTTTAATTTGGCCAAATATTGAATCCTCAAAAGGTGCAATACTGTACCAAATGCAAACCTTAATTTTCATATTCAAATTTGAAAAATAGAAAAAGTGATCAAAAAGGTGGTCACTTTCCGATGTCTAGAACATGACTTTAAATCCTTGGATTCTTCAGAACACTTAGGGACCGATTCATCAAAGGTCGAATATCGAGGGTTAATTAACCCTCGATATTCGACTAGGAACTAAAATCCTTCAACTTCGAATATCGAAGTCGAAGGATTTAGCGCAGATAGTACGATTAAATCCTTCTAATCGAACGTTTCGAAGGATTTAAATCCAACGATCGAAGGAATATCCTTCGATCAAAAAAACTTAGGAAAGCCTATGGGGACCTTCCCCATAGGCTAACATTGACTTCGGTAGCTTTTAGCTGCCGAACTAGGGGGTCGAATTTTTTTTTAAAGAGACGGTACTTAGACTATCGAATGGTCGAATAGTCGAACAATTTTTACTTCGAATCCTTCGATAGTCGTAGTCGAAGGTCGAAGTAGCCCATTTGATGGTCGAAGTAGCCCATTCGATGGTCGAAGTAGCCCAAAAAAACTTCGAAATTCGAAGCTTTTTACCTTCGAATCCTTCACTCGAAGTTAATGAATCGGCCCCTTAGGAATCCCATACCAAACCCTGGATCGCTGGGGCCCACTGCTACTGTAACAAATTTACTGGATTGACTGCTACCAGGTGAATGACAAATAATAAACATTTTGAAAATAGTTATTGGTTTTTATAGTATGTTAAACATTTCTTTGACATTTTAAATGTCCAGTTGCTGGTTCATATTGATCATTGGTGTTACTATACATCAAAGAAAATGAATAAGAGTAAATAAAAGTAAAAGTTAAATGTAAACAGAGACAACATAGTGTTGCACTTTCATAAAACAAGTTCCAAGCTTTATTTGCAATCTTTACAGGCTAGATTTGTTTACAAAAACTGGAATTTTTTGATATCTATCATACCACCGCTGCTGGAAATAGCTTGAATCTGAAAATGCACCATCTAAAACCTGTCACGGTAATGTAAAAGTTCCCTTGAACCATTTGAAGATATTTATTGCCTTCATAATGCTTGAGGTTTTTTTTTGTGGGTTTCGCTCAAAATTTGAGCTATTCAAGTTTTTCTTTCCCTGAAAACTCAATCAATTTGAGTATTCAAGTTTTTCACCCCGACTATACTGATTCGAGTTTTTTACATTCAAGTTTTTTTCTTAAATTAGAAGCCATTAGAGTTCATTCAAGGTCTAAAAAAGCTCACATAGATCTAAATTCGAACTTTGATAAATAACCACCATAATGTCAATGGAGAGCACCTCCACATCTGATTATTGGTTCAAACAAGAACCCGGAGATGATTAGTGGGAGCCTGATTGACACTACTTCAAAGTAGGGAGCACACAGATTGATTAGAATAGGCCAGTGAAAACAGTGATAAAAGTAGCTTTAGCACAATGGAACATGGAAGATTTTAGATGTTTTGACACAAGCTTATAATAGTCAAGCAACACATCCCCTTGGAGGTCCAGCCTTTGGTCAGTACATCCACTTACTTCACAACAATATTACAACAAAAATATCTGTATTGGCCATTCAGCCATAGATTAAAAAATATCTTGCAGCAATCAGTTTCACCCCAAATCTCACCCACATTGACCTTCAAGATGGGCTTTCAGGTGCAACTACTAGAGCAAACAGGCATTCTCCATAAACATTGCCCTAACTGACCTCCAGCTTGAGAACCCCCGGGGGGCAATCTCACTGTTTAGGAACCACTGCATTAAGGCCCATTAAGATTAAATATTTTCAGCCAGACTCATTAATATTTTTGGGTCACCATTGCTCATCTCTCACATTCTCCCACTTTCACTTGACCAGCACCCTGTATGATTTCAGTGAACACATCCATTTGCTTGTTTTCGGTAGATGACTGGCAAGACGTCTGTGGATGAATGTCGTTGTGAGATGATAGGAATGGTTAAAGGAAGAATGTGGAAGATTGAAGCAAGGCTGAAAAAGCTTTACAAATGTGTAGCAAAGTTCTTAGGTATTAAATGATAAATTAAATTAATCTCTTCATATTCTTCTCTTCAAGACAAAAACAAAAAAACATATGATGGCTAGGGCAATTAGGACCCAAAATGAAATTTGGCTCAACAGGAACTAGGACTCGTACAATTTTACTTCTTAAATACAAAGCTGGACTGGAAGTTGAATGGCTGAAATGAATGCTTCTTTGTAGTTTTGTGTGGTTTCCTATTAAATATCAATAAACTCAAGTCGATTATTCTAGAGACAACATAGTAAGAAAACATTCTGCCCAAGACTCATCGTTCAGGAAATGTTGACTTTTCTGAAAGGAGACTTGGTTTTTTGGCACAATTAGAGTCAACTTTTTATTCTGTGGCCTTCAAAATCCTCTCCCACTCCTTGACACATGTAATTATTGAGGGGGGGGGCCTAGTGGATTATGTTGAACCAAGAAGAGACAAGAAATGCAAAGAACCCCCTGTTTGCCCTTTCTATAAACTGCTTGAAATAAACAGGCCAGGCTAGTATAGGGTTTGGTAAAAATCACATATACCCAACACTTCCAAGTCTGAAGAAATGCCACAGAAGGTATTTGTTCTGGGCACAAAAATAATAATAAATGTTCTTTATGCCACATAACACTGTGCATAATATAAGAGTAGACTCTTAGTTAGCACTGCCTGAGACAGGTTTCGCCTTGCTTGGTGGCCCCTAGCTAGGGCACACAGTTTCCACTACGACAGCCGAGAGAAGTCAAGTATGTGTCAAATTTTCGGGAACCGGGAAAGCAATTTTGCAAACAGAGAGTAAGTGAAAGCATTTAAAGGCTACAGTGTTAGTCCAGCTAAGTACAACAGCGAGATCCATCAACACAGAGCAAGAAATTATGCAAATCTGCCAGTGCAGTATTTTTCTTTTTAGCCCCTTGGGAACCCCCTCCTGTGAAACAGCTCCAAACAGGGAGGGATCGGCTTTCTTCCTATGAAAAAGCTTCTCAGTCCATTCAGATTGAAACGCCTCCACCGGCTACTGGGTATATTCTATCCCATGAACCGACACTTACATGAGCGCACGGAACACTTGCCATGGTTATTTCACCTGCTTTAGGTGGGGGTTGTTAGGAATGAATTACTTTACAAACACAGGGGACAGCCACATTCACAGAATATGTCCCAAATTAACCACAAATGCACACGTTGGGGGAAAATTTGGGTTCTTAGGGTGAAATGGTTCTATACGCATTGTTTACCCAGTCAATGGTTTAACATCCATGCGTCTGAATGTCAATGTAAGGCTCTTGGACATAGCTAATTGTACAAGAAATTAAGTATTTAGTGCAGGGTGGCTTCTAGAAGGTCTTCTATGCAATGAATTTTTACATAGTAAGGTGAAAAGTTTTTTTTAAAATATGAAGACGACCAGTGGTTCCCAAACTGTAGGGCTGAGCCCTGCCTTGAAGGTCAGTTAGGCCAAGATTTGCATAGAATATCCCAAAAGGTCTAGGTCTCCTAGATAAAGATGACCAGTGGTTTCCAAACTGCAGAGTTGAGCCCTTCCTTGAAGGTCATTAAGGGCAAGATTTGGGTAGAATATCCCCAAAGGTCGAGGTCTCCAAGATGAAGACGACCAGTGGTTCCAACACTGCAGGGCTGAGCCCTTCCTTGAAGGTCATTTAGGGCAAGATTTGGATAGAATATCCTCAAAGGTCTTGGTCTCCAAGATGAAGACGACCAGAGGTTCCAACACTACAGGGCTGAGCCCTTCCTTGAAGGTGATTTAGGGCAAGATTTGGGTAGAATATCCTCAAAGGTCTAGGTCTCCAAGATGAAGACGACCAGAGGTTCCAACACTACAGGGCTGAGCCCTTCCTTGAAGGTGATTTAGGGCAAGATTTGGGTAGAATATACCCAAAGGTCTAGGCCTCCTAGATATACCTGAATGTCAGTTTGAAGGTAAATAAGGATGCGATTTTGGTTTAAAATGTATTTATTGTCCTAGATATGCTCGGAATGGCCAGAAACCTGTGGGCTAGGCAATGAGAGGGAGAAGGTCATATTCCTCACAAACCTGTCACCTCCCCAACCATCCACACCCTTCTCCCAACCAGTGATATCAGGTATGGGCGGGTCAGACGCAGGTATACAAATCAGTGCTTCGCTTTAGATTGGGCTGGGGTCGGGTTAGACCGTGGATTGAAGACCATTAACCATTACAAGCCTTTAAAGTTAGGGCTCCCCACGAAGAAACATGGGTTGAGATCTGGATAGAATACCTATTTGCTCTTCCAAAAATATAAGCTTGAATTAATTGGGATGGGGATTTGGGGACATTGCTGTCCCTGCATTTACATGGTACTATGCTTAAATAACGCTCTAGGAACTAGCGTTGTTTGCAGCAGGGAAAGCACATGCTAGATTGAGGGAACCAACTGGCAACTTTACAAACGATTCGAAGGGTGAGGCTGGAGCAAAAAAAAAAAAAAAACCATAGTGTAAAACCCAAGTTAATAATTTTAAGGACATAAATCATTTTTCCCCCAGCATATTTTCAACAGATTATTCTATTAAAATAAAAACACCATGGCGTCTCAGCCGAGGGTGTAAGAATCAAATGTCTCTCGCAACGAGATGGGGGGAGAAGATAATACGCTTCCTTTCACAGCGCTGAAAAAAATGGAACGTTCTAACTTTTTTATTTATGCTCCGCAATTCCAATCTTCCTTTGTCAAAACATTCTAATTCTCATATTTTATTAGCGTTTACAGCGAGCGCTGCCAAATAATCTAATCACACGAGAATACAAATTAGTTCCAGATGCCTTCATATATCAGAACGCAGAATGGCTGGCATACTCATCCTCTGGAATCTGGCAGCGCGACTGGATTCCTTATACCTGAACATACGGAGAAATTTGGACCGTGCTTTAAATAAATAAACACTCGCAACAGGAGGGGCAGGGAATCTGGAAATGTACCATAATCTCTTTACCTGTATTGCCCAGCACTTGGGGTACAGCGAGTGCTTTTCATAGCTCAGCTACCAGTGAACTGGTGCTGTCGTGGCTTTAGCAGGCCCCTATTATTTCTACTTAAATATTATAAGGTGAATATATCTTTCCCCTGCTCCTAGAGACTATGAAGATGTTACGGGCTCTTAGTGCCCATTCCCTCTCGCCTATGTAGCCACTGTTTTGGCCTGGATAACAATAACCACTTGTCAAACGCCAGAAACCCACCATTGTGTTTAAAGGGATACGGTGGAAAAACATGTTTTTTTTTTCAAAACACATCAGTTAATAGTGCTGATCCAGCAGAATTATGCACTGGAATCAGTTTTTAAAAGAGCAAACATATTTTTTATATTTAATTTTGAAAAATGGGGCTAGACATATTGTCAGTTTCCCAGGAGCCCTCAGTCATGTGACTTGTGCTCCGATAAACTTCAGTTAATTTACTTTACAGCTACACTGCAAGTTGGAATGATATTTCCCCTCCCTTCCCTTCCCTCCCCAGCAGCCCATAAGCAGCCTATCAACAGAACAATGGGCAGCTAACCAGATAGCAGCTACCTGACTCCTTTGCTGAAGGATTTGTTTGCATTTGCATTGCAGGAAAACCCTGGCTTTTTTCCTGCTTGGGTGCTATTCTCATGTCTACCACTAGGTGGGGGCTAGGGAGCACAGTTTAGGTCATGGTGAAATATAATGAGAAGTGGAGAAACAATAGCTGTCTCAAAGTAGTTCCATCCTGAAGTGGTGGCTCCTTCTCAAATCTCAAAATCAGGCACAATGCGCCTGCACACCAATATTACAGATAGAAAAAAAAAATGTTTTGGTTCAAGAATAAAATTTTAAATAGTAGAGTGAATTATTTGCATTGTAAACAGTGTAATCTAGAAATAAAAAGTAAATACAACATGGTGGGAGTGAATAATGGTAAGGCTACACAAGGAGATTCGGGGAGATTTTGTCGCCTGGCGACTAATCGCCTCGTCTTTTGAGCGACTATCTCCCCGAACTGCCTCAACGTTTTTCCCCATAGGCTAGAATGAAATTCTCCTGCGCTAATGCACACGCACGATGAGTTTTCCAAGGCGATTAGTCGCCAGGCGACAAAATCTCCCTGAATCTCCTTGTGTGGACTAGCCCTAAAGAAACAAGCACTTAAATGCGGATGCAAGCCAGAGAACGCTGCATCACACCAGGCAATGTACCAGTGGCCTATCGGGAATAGCAAGTAAAGGAAAGCTCTAATCCAAGGGGTGCCAAATGTTAGGGCACCTCCCAAGAATTGTATTGACTTTACCTGATACCCTGGGCTGGTGCTCCTGCTTGCAGAAAAATGCACCGGCCCGGGGTATCAGGTAAGTCAATACAAACCTTGGGGTGGAGGGGGATGAATAACATTTGGCACCCCCTTGGATTGGAGCTTTCCTACTTTTTTTAATTTTAGAGATGTGTAATACAATGGGCAATACCTTAATCTTACAATTGCAAGCGAACAATCCTCTTCCTTCTTTCTTCGTGCGGGAGCACATGTGCAGTTGACTGCTTTTTCGCTCTACTAAGCATGAGTCTGCCGCTTGATTTTGAAGAAAGAAGGAAGAGGAATGCTCGCTTGCAATTTCCCCAGAGCAGGTATCAGGTAATCATTCCAATTCTTGGGGGTGCCCTGACATTTTGCACCCACTATGTATTGGAGCTTTCTGTCTCCTTTAAAGGAACAGTAACATAAAAAAATTAAAGTGTTTTAAAATAATAAAAATATAATGCAGTGTTGCCCTGCACTGTTGTGTTTTGCTTCAGAACACTATTATAGTTTATATAAACAAGCTGCTGTGTAGCCATGGGGACAGCCATTCAAGCACAGAATACACAGTAGATAACAGATAAGTACTACTATAGTTTATATAAAAAAGCTACTGTGTAGCCATGGGTGCAGCCATTCAAGCACAGAATACACAGCAGATAACAGATAAGTACTACTATAGTTTATATAAACAAGCTGCTGTGTAGCCATGGGGGCAGCCATTCAAGTACAGGATACACAGTAGATAACAGATAAGTACTACTATAGTTTATATAAACAAGCTGCTGTGTAGCCATGGGAGCAGCCATTCAAGCACAGGATACACAGTAGATAACAGATAAGTACTTATCTGTTATCTACTGTGTATCCTGTGCTTGAATGGCTGCCCCCATGGCTACACAGTAGCTTTTTTATATAAACTATAGTTGTACTTATCTGTTATCTACTGTGTATCCTGTGCTTGAATGGCTGCCCCCATGGCTACACAGTAGCTTTTTTATATAAACTATAGTTGTACTTATCTGTTATCTACTGTGTATCCTGTGCTTGAATGGCTGCCCCCATGGCTACACAGTAGCTTTTTTATATAAACTATAGTTGTACTTATCTGTTATCTACTGTGTATCCTGTGCTTGAATGGCTGCCCCCATGGCTACACAGTAGCTTTTTTATATAAACTATAGTTGTACTTATCTGTTATCTACTGTGTATCCTGTGCTTGAATGGCTGCCCCCATGGCTACACAGTAGCTTTTTTATATAAACTATAGTTGTACGTATCTTATCTACTGTGTATCCTGTGCTTGAATGGCTGCCCCCATGGCTACACAACAGCTTGTTTATATAAACTATAGTAGTACTTATCTGTTATCTACTGTGTATCCTGTGCTTGAATGGCTGCCCCCATGGCTACACAGCAGCTTGTTTATATATACTATAGTAGTACTTGTCTGTTATCTACTGTGTATCCTGTGCTTGAATGGCTGCCCCCATGGCTACACAGCAGCTTGTTTATATAAACTATAGTAGTGCTTATCTGTTATCTACTGTGTATCCTGTGCTTGAATGGCTGCCCCCATGGCTACACAGCAGCTTGTTTATATAAACTATAGTAGTACTTATCTGTTATCTACTGTGTATCCTGTGCTTGAATGGCTGCCCCCATGACTACACAGCAGCTTGTTTATATAAACTATAGTAGTGTTTCTGAATCATACACACCAGTTTTACCAGTGCAGGGCAACACTGCATTATACTTTTATTACTTAAAAACTATTTCATTTTTTGATGTTACTGTTCCTTTAATGGGACTGCACTAGGCAAATCCATTAGGGAAAAGGACCTTGGAGTCCTTGTAGATGATAAACTTGTCTGTAGCAAGTAATGCCAGTCAGCAGCATCAAGGGCAAATAAGGTCTTGAGCTGTATTAAAAGGGGCAGAGATTCACGGGAGGAGGGGGTCATTCTTCCACTGTATAGAGCACTTGTAAGGCCCCATCTAGAATATGCCGTACAGTTTTGGTCTCCATCACTCAAACAGGACATTATTGTATTAGAGAGGGTACAGAGAAGGGCAACTAAGCTGGTAAAGGGGAAATCTTAGCTATGAGGAAAGACTGGCCAAATTGATGATGTTGACGCTGGAGAAGAGGCGCTCAGGGCCGGAACTAGGGGTAGGCAGAAGAGGCACGTGCCTAGGGAGCAAGGGTACCTCTTCTGACACCTTCCCCAAATTCGGACCGTTCTTTCCAGAGCTGTGGCAGCAGTTCATATGGGATACGATTATGTAACTCTTACGCACATGTGCTCCCTCCACGCATGCGCACTCAAGCTTCTTCGCTGCATGTGCTCTACCGCTCATGTGCACTCTCGTGTCCTCTGCGATTGCGCTCTTCTGCACATGTTCCAACGGTGGGGGGCGACATAGTCTAGCCCACTTGGCCCGGCACTGGAGGCGCTTAAGGGGTGATATGATAACTATGTATAAATATATAAGGGGATCATATAATAATCTCTCTAATGCTTTATTTACCAGTAGGTCTTTCCAGCTGACACAAGGTCACCCATTCCGATTAGAAGAAAAGAGGTTCCAGCTAAATATTGGGAAGGGGTTTGTTACAGCGAGAGCTGTGAAGCTGTGGAATTGTCTCCCTGAATCAGGGGTACAGGCTGATACATTAGATAGGTATAAGAAGGGGTTGGATGGTGTTTAGCAAGTGAGGGAATACAGGGATATGGGAGATAGCTCATAGTACAAGTTGATCCAGGGACTGGTCCTATTACATTTTGGAGTCAGGAAGGAATTTTTTCCCCCTCTGAGGCAAATTGGAGAGGCTTCAGGTGGGTTTTTTGCCTTCCTCTGGATCAATTGACAGTTAGGCAGGTTTTATATAGACATAAAAGGTTGAACTTCATAGAGGTCTTTTTTCAACCTAACTTACTATGTAACACTAAAATGGAGATTGAGAAGATTAAGATTGAGGAGGTGCACTCAGAGCCATATTTCCCAACTGCCAGCTTCATTCCTTGATAGCCAGCATTTGCCATAGAAACATATAGCTAGCAAACCTGCCCAGAGACATCAGCCTTAGACTTCGATTAATGTTATGTATGCAAAACCTTCCCCACCATTATATTTATTGTTACCTATGTGCTGCTTTAACTAGTTTGGCACATTTATCACATTATGATAACAGCAGCCTGTCTCAGACCATTAGCAAAAAAAAAAAAAAGCTTTAGGAAAATTTGTCGATTTGAAATATGGAAAGAGCATTACTGCCATCTGCTGGTAAACTGGGCAGTGAAGTCATTTGTTTAATTGAGTCAACTGTTAGTATGATGTAGAGAGGGATATTCTGAGACAATTTGCAATTGGTTTTCATGTTTTATTATTTGTGGTATTTGAGTTATTTAGCTTTTTATTCAGCAGCTCTCCAGTTTGCAATTTTAGCAATCTGGTTGTTGGGGTCTAAATGACCCTAGCAACCATGGACTGATTTGAATAAGAGACTGGAATATGAATAGGAGAGGCCCGAACAGAAAGATGAGTAATAAAAAGTAGTAATAACAATATATGTGTAGCCTTACAGAGCATTTTTGTACAGTTAATTAAAAGGCGAACCACCCCTCGTCTATTGATCCTATATTGAGAATATGGAGTAATTAAAGGGATAGTGTAACCACTTTGTTGTCTGTTTTAATTTAAACAGGTATTTGCACAAACATATTTGTGGTCACTACTTCCACAGCAAAGTTGGTTGATGAGGTTGTCAAACGACAAGATCTTTGCCTGATTTGCCATTTAAAATGCTGAGCCAAATTGTGCTGATCAAAATGTTTGACCACAGATTATGATACTTTAAAGGACCAGTAACATCAATTTCTTTTTAAAGGAGTCATACAGGAAAAATGAAAAAAAAACTTAATTTTGTAGGCAAGTATAAATAATATATGGTGTTGCTTTTACATGGTGCTAAAACTAAATATTGTCTTTTAAAATAGCCCCTTTATTGGAGCTCCTTATAAATGTTTTCTAGTCCCAGTCCATGCTTCAAATGAGGGGTGGGCGTGTCCTAACAGTCCCTACCAGAAGTACAGTAGGAGGGGGACAGCCAATCACAGCCCTGCAGTCACACAAGCACAGACAGGCTTCAGTTCCCTATCAGGTCCTGCTAGCTGCTGATTGGTTCCTGTCCTACAGTGCAGTGAGCTGAGAGCACAGCCTGGGAATTCAGGGAGCAGGAAGTGGAAGAGAAGGGAGGGATTATTAGGGTTTTTGCAGAAATATTCAATGAATCAGCCTGAAACACTACTTTTTTAAGGACAATTCTTCTATATCTAAATGAGTATAACGCACTGGTACATTCTTATTTTTAACACAAAATGTCTCCTTTAAAAAAATTCGTTAGTATACAACGAAAAAAAAAAAAACCACAAGGACAAATTAAACTTTGAAATCACTAAGTCTTTATTAAGAAATAACTTATCGAAACTCCACTTGCGCTCCTCTTCAGAAAAGGCGATCCATCGTGCGGCGCTCAATTTCTCCTCCTTGCTTTCCTTATAGGAGATAGCCAGGGAGGAGAAATCGAGCGACACGCGATGGATCGTCGCCCTCTCTGAAGAGGAGCGCAAGTGGAATTTTTTAATAATGACTTAGCGGTTTCAAAGTTTAATTTGTCTTTCTGGTTTTTTTTTACCGTTGTATACCAACAAATTTTTTTTAAAGAAAATTTGATGTTACTGGTCTAGATATCTAACAGATCTTCAGTCAGATATTGGTTGACTAGGCCAAAACCAGAGCACTGGTGAGTGACCTGACAAGGTTGACTAGGCTGCTATGTGCGGTCAGTTTAAGTGGTTAAAACGCTGAATAAACCTACTCAATCTTCCAGGCACACTTACCTCTAGTCTCTTCTCAAGTGATTCAATCCTGTCCTTTTTGCTGGCCAGGTTGGCCCGTGTGTAGCGGCCTTGTCCAGGAAGGTACAACACCTGACTATAACACTCCTCCCACACCTGGTTGTACGAGTCAATCGAGAGGTCCCCGTGGCCCATACCTTGCTTCACCACTTCCATCTCTTGTTGCAGGACTTCCTCTGCCTATCACAGTGCAACATAATAAAGGGCATTTAGATACGCAGCTCATCAGTCTCAAATTGAAGCCAATACTTGAATCAAGAGCTCATATGTTTTGTAACCCTCTTGTTAAATAATCTCTTATTGCAAATACTGTTTCCAACACTATGGGGGTTATTTAAATCTGAATTTTTGCAGCTTTTCACTAGAAAACTCAAATTTTTTGAGGAAAAAAAAGAATTTTCCAAGATTTATTATACCCCAATGCTGCAAAAAGCCGGAATCCAAAAATCCACCATCTTAGACCTGTTGAGGTCCTGAATAAGTCAAAAGGAGAGGCACCTATCTCAAATTTGATGTTTTGGTGGTCTGCACTGGGTTTAGATCGAAAATACGATTTTTTCTGGATTTTCAGCAAAAACTCGAAAGAGTAAAGGGATTCTGGGAAAAAAAGCCCGAAAAATTTGAGCAATTCGGGGAAAAAGCTCAAAAAATTTGAGGGTTTCAGGAAAAAGTCAGAAGAATTTGAGCAATTTTAGGAAAAAAGCCAGAAAATTTTGAGCGATTCTGTAAAAAAGCCAGAAAAATGTGAGAAATTATGGAAAAAAGCAATTGTGCAAAAGAAGCCAGAAAATTTCAAGCAATTCGGGAAAAAGCCCAAAAAAATGGGAGCATTCCAGGAAAAAGCCTAAAAAATTCCAGTGATTTTGTAAAAAGCCCGAAAAATTAGAGTGATTCGGTTATGTTCGATTTTATCGAGTTTTTCCACAATCCGATTAATTTGAGTTTTTTTATTAATAAATAATCTGAAAACGGGCATGGGCGTTTGGTCGTGGTTTTTTTAAATTAAAATATGAGATAAATTCAAATTTTTGTAAATAAACCCTGTACTGTTCCTGCACTGGAGTTTAAAGGGCAAGTAACAGAAAATAAAACAAAGGCTTCAGAAACCAAAGCTGACAGAAGCAGAATTGCAACAGAATCCTGGACTTCAGCATTAAATGAACTGAAGAAAAACTGAATGAAAAGAAGTGGCATCTCTAATGTCATGGATGCAGGTATATTATGAGAATATGAAAGGTACCTGCTTGAGTTCCTCCTTACTATACTTTACATATGGCATGTGTTCCAGAAAGGCAATGCTTTCCGCGTTGGCAGCTGCTGAGCCAGGCACCTTCCCTCTCTTCCCTCCTACATTATCCGCGTAAGGATGGTGGAGGGTATCGTAATGCAGCATCACAATCATTTCCTTTTTGATCATCTCTTCACTTTTCTGCAAATCTGTAAGTGGAGGCTCTACATTTACAGGCCTCAGAATAGTTTCATTCACCTAAAATAAAGACACAATTGATTTTAGGATCCGCTGGTGAGCTCCTGGCAGATTGGTTGTGCCTAATACTATACATGGAATTTAAAGGAGAACTAAAGCCTAACTGAAGAAGTAGCTAGAAATGTTGTACATTATGTTTTGTGCTTCTGTCCAAGCCCAAGGCAACCACAGCCAAAGATGCCCCAGTAGCTCCCCATCTTCTTTTCTGCTGATTCACTGCACATGCTCTGTGCTGCTGTCACTTACTGAGCTTAGGGACCCACTCACAATATGCAGTACACATAGAATAGAAATGTCACAATATAAGGCTGATTAGTAATTAATACACATAATTACTACATGGCAGCACAGAAACCAGTGCAATTAGCATCAGAATTTAATAATCAGCAAACCTGTAGCATCAGCTTATATTAAAGACCAACCTCATTTTCTGCTGGATAATTAGTGACGAGCCCTAAGCTTAGCTTCTCAACAGCCAATCAGAGCCCACTGAGCATGTGAGTGTCACAGACACTTTCCAAGATGGTGACCCCCTGTGACAAGTTTGAAGTCCTGGATCATTGCTGCTATTGACAAGCTCAAACTTTAGCCTTGTGCAATAATTTCAATATATAAAACATGGCATTTTTATCCCTATTCATTTTTAGGGTTTAGTTCTCCTTTAAAGTAGAACTTTAGCAGGGTTGCACACATTTGGGGGCAGATTTATTAAGGGTCAGATTGAAAATTCGAATTTTTTATGGTCAAAACTGTCAAATTTGAATTGTGAATAATTCAAACTTGATTCAAGTTTTAATTCGAATTTCAAGATTTATCATAGTCTGGCCCTTTAAGAACCTGAATTTGACTGTTCATCACCTAAAACCTGCTGAGTTCATGTATAAGTCAATGGGAGAGGTCAAGGGACCAATTTGGATGTTAAAAGCCTAACATTATAGTTTTTTTATGAGAAAAAAATTTGGTCGAATTTGATTCAAGTTGGTCAAATTTCTGCGAGTTTAAGATATTGGATCCTGTTTATTAAATACCCAACTGTATTTCGAGTATATTCAAATTGAATAAGGTTTAAAAAAAAAACTCACATGAATTGGAGTTTCGATCTTTAATAAATGTGCCGCCAGGCGTAAGGCTTGGCAAAGGTCTAGTCACATGGCAACCAATCAGTAGTTGGCATTAAAAAAGCAAACACCTGATTGGTACAGTTGACTGGAGCTAGGAAAACGTTATCCCTTCTACTACAGCACCCTTACAAGCCAATGCTAGGATAGCAAGAATCTTTAACGCTATTGGATGCAGTAACTCACCTCTGATGGTCGGGGTAAAGCCTTTTGCACTGCTTTGTGTCTGTTTTTGAGCTCCTTTGCTCGCTGCGCTTCTCTCATCGCCTGAAAAATGTACAGAAAATGTCAAATTAATATGGGATTTACTCAATACATAAACAGAGCAGAGACAGATCGATCAGTTTATTAGTGCTGGAGCTAAAGGAGGCTGTTACTTATTCTTGCCCTTTATAGGATACAGGCATTAGACAGAATGATTATAACAACTGAAGATTTTTAACAAGAGATGTTTACATAAGGTATCCAAGTACAGTGGATGATCCTTCACACCCCTTTTAGGGCACAGACACAGTCAGATTCGGGGAGATTAGTCGCCCAGCGACAAATCTCCTCTTCTTCTGGCGACTAATCACCCCGAACTGCCTTCCTGCCGGCTAGAATGAAAACTGCCGGCGGGATGGCACTTCGGGAGCACTTCGTTTTCTGAAGTTTCAACTTCGTGCGACTTTGGAAAACGTAGCTCATTTCCCCAAATCTGACAGTTTGTCTCTGCCCTCAGGGCAGTGGCACACGAGGCTACTGGGGGAAATTAGTCGCCCAGCAACAAATCGGCTCTTCTTCGGGCAACTAATCTCCCCTAAATGCCTTCCTGCCGGCTAGAATGTAAATCGCGGGCAGGATGGCACTCGGAACTACTCATTTTCCTTTCTGAAGCAATCCAAGTGCCATTCCGCCTGCGATTTACGTTCTAGCCGGCGGGAAGGCATTTAGGGGTGATTAGTCGCCCAAAGAAGAGCTGATTTTTCGAAGGCGACTAATCTCCCGCAGTAGCCTCGTGTGCCAATGCCCTAAGGGCAGATGCACACCGTCAGATTTGGGGAAATTAGCTTAGTTTTCTGAAGTCGCCTGAAGTTTCAACTTTGGGCGACTTCGTAAAACTAAGTGCTCTGAGTGCCATCCCACCGGCAATTTTCATTCTAGCCGGCGGGAGGCAGAGCGACTAATCTCCCCGAATCTGCCTGTGCGTCTCTGCCCTCATAGGTTATTGTATGCAGAAGAGATGACAATAAATAGGATTATTATATGAATATGATTATGACCCGTCTGAAAAGCCACATCACAGTTTTGGTCTCCATCACTCAAACAGGACATTATTGAATTAGAGAGGGTACAGAGAAGGGCAACTAAGCTGGTAAAGGGAAAATCTTAGCTATGAGGAAAGACTGGCCAAATTGGGGATGTTCACGCTGGAGAAGAGGCGCTTAATGGGTGATATGATTATGTATAAACATATAAGGGGATCATATAATAATCTCTCTAATGATTTATTTACCAGTAGGACTTTCCAGCTGACACAAGGTCACCCATTCCCATTAGAAGAAAAGAAGTTCTGTCTAAATATTGGGAAGGGGTTTGTTACAGTGAGAGCTGTGAAGCTGTGGAATTGTCTCCCTGAATCAGTGGTACAGGCTGATACATTAGATAGGTATAAGAAGGGGTTGGATGGTGTTTAGCAAGTGAAGGAATACAGGGATATGGGAGATAGCTCATAGTACAAGTTGATCCAGGGACTGGTCCCATTGCATTTTGGAGTCAGGAAGGAATTTTTCCCCCTCTGAGGCAAATTGGAGAGGCTTCAGATGGGTTTTTTTTGCCTTCCTCTGGATCAACTGGAGATAGGTAGTTAATAAAAAAAAAAAAGTTGAACTCGATGGACGTGTCTTTTTTCAACCTTACTTACTACGTATCACACTTGTCATGTATGTGCAATGGGTCTAAAGTGTCCCCCTGCAGAATCAATATCTATTTGGACTTTTTTTTACATAGGCAGAATGGGCAGGAATTGTGTAGCAAGGTTACCCAGCATGCATCATGTTTATGTTCACATTTCTACGACTTTGGTACAACGGAAAACGCATAAAAGAGACAAAAACGTCAAACCTGCTTTCTGGCCTCTATGTCGGCAGCATCTTCTACAATGGAATCGTCCTGATCTCGATCCTCCAGCTCCCGCTCTGCGTTTTCCGGCAGTACGATCTCAAAGTCATTTTTCGGGGCCGGAAGATTGAGCAAACCAAGGCGCAGGTGCTCCCGAGATTCCCTTTCCTGTTATTAAACAAAGGCAGCAAAGTTAGTGGTAACCTACTGGCATTTGGTAATATGTCTGTACTGATCCTTTCCAGAACTACATTATCCCTTAAGAATAGAATACAGGCATGGGACCCGTTATCCAGAATGCTCCGGACATGAGGTTTTCCAGATAAGGGTTTTTTTCCCCCCTTAATTTGGATCTCCATACTTATGGTCTACTATGTAAACAAGGGGATTATTTATTGAAGGTCAACATGTGAAATCTCGAAAAATGTAATTTATTTTTTCACTAGAAAACTTTAGAGAAAAAAAAACTTATTTTGAGATGTATTATACCCCGATGCTACAAAAAGTCCAAATCCAAAAATTTGCAATCTCAGACCTGTCGAGGTCCTGTATAAGTCAATGGGAGGCGCACCAATCTCAATTTGAAGGTATCGTGGTCTGCACTGGGTTTACTGCGAAAATTCGATTTTCAGGGTTTTTCCAAAAAAAAAAAAAAATCAAGCAATTCGGGGAAAGAGCTCGAAAAATTTAGTTTGATTTGAGTTTTCGCTCGATTTTATCAAGTTTTTCCATGATCCAATTTTTTAAATTAATAAATAAGCTAAGATTGAACAATTCTGGAAAAAAGCCAGAAACATTTAAGCAATTGGGGGAAAAAAGCTCCAAAAAATGTGAGCATTTCGGGAAAAAGCCCAAAAAATTTAAGCGATTCTGGAAAAAGCCAGAGTGATTCGGTTATTCGTTTTTTTCCGCCATCCGATTAGAGAGTTTTTTTCTTAATAAATAAGTTAAAATCGTGCATGGGAGTTTCGTTGTGTTTTTTTTTTAATATATGAGAAAATTAGAGTTTTAGTAAATAACCCCTTGTATTGTTCTTGCACTGGCGTTTAAAGGGCAAGTAACAGAAAATAAAACAAAGGCTACAGAAACCAAAGCTGACAGAAGCAGCACTGCAACAGAATCCTGGACTTCTGCATCAAATACACATTAAGAAAAAACAAATAAAAGGAAGGGTTACGCTCGATATTGTCAAGTTTGTCCATGATCCAATTAAATTGAGTTTATACATTTTTTAATTAATAAATAAGCTAAAATTGGGCATGGGAGATTGGTTTACTTTTTTTACTTTTTATATTAATATAATGAGATAAGTTTGGATTTTAGTAAATTATCCTTTAAAGGGATACTGTCATTGGAAAACTTTTTTCTTCTGCACTGAAATCAGAGCAAACTGAATTTTTATATCTAATTTGGAAATCTGACATGGGGCCAGACAGTTTCCCAGGTGCCCCCAGTCATGTGACTTGTGATCTGATAAACTTCAGTCACTCTTTACTGCTGCGCTGCAACTTGAGTGATATCACACCCTCCCTTCCCCCCAAGCAGCCCATTATCAGAACAATGGGAAGGTAACCAGATACCAGCTGCCTGGTAGATCTAACGCTCAATAGTAAAATCCAGGTCCCACTGAGACACATTCAGTTACATTGAGTAGGAGAAACAACAGCCTGCCAGAAAGCAGTTCCACCCTAAAGTGCTTGCTCTTTCTAAAGGCACATGACAAGGCAAAATGACCTGAGATGCACCTACACACCAATATTACAACTAAATACACTTGCTGGTTCAGGAATGAAATTTTATATTGTAGAGTGAATTATTACTGTATTAGTGTAAATTAGTAATAAAAACAACACCAAAAAAACCATGACAGAGTTGGGATAACGTACAAGAAACTTAATTTTTTTAAATTATTTGATAACTGTCCCATAATTCAGAACTCCCTGGATAATGGGTTTCTAGATAACAGATCCCATAACCGTGTCATCAAAGACTAATAGTACAGCTCCAGACATTGCAAATGGTGTATCGAATAGCTATTTAATGCAGGTTCCATTCCCTCTTCACCCTCTATACAAGGTAATGTGCTGGGCAGTTTACAGCCATGTTTCAGGGAATACAAATAATCAACACAACACTGATTTCTCTGTCCCTATACAAGTCCACAGGTGATATAATAGATGCCTGTGAAAAAAAAAACTGGCTTCTTTCTCACCATCTGTTTTATGTAAAATGGGTCGTTATAATCCACTGTCCCATCCTCAGGATTAATATTCAGCTTGTCTCGCAGAGGAGTCCTTCCAGGGGTAGCCCCAATAACTGGTTTGGGAGTCATGCCACCCCGAGGGGTTATTCCTTCGGAGCTCTGGGACGGAGTTCTTTACAAAACAAAGAAAAGGTTATTAGAGCATCAAACCTTTTTCTAATTATAAACCGTAAGAGCCACACGACTTGCATTGTGTAAAGGTGGCCATACACTGAGAGATCCAACCACCTTGAGGTGGGCAATATCGGACTGATCCGATTGTGGGCCCTAGGGCCAAACGATCGGATCATAACAAAGGGCAAACGGGCAGTCGGACCGCATCAATAAACAGATGCGGCCACGATCCAGATATCGATCGGGGAAGCCCGTCGGAGGGCCCCACACATGGGCCAATAAGCTGCCAACTCGGTCTGTCAGCAGCTTTTATCGACCTGTGTATGGCCACCTTAAAGGGATGCTGTCATGGGAAAACATGTTTTTTTCAAAACGCATCAGTTAATAGTGGTACTCCAGCAGAATTCTGCACTGAAATCCATTTCTCAAAAGAGCAAACAGATTTTTTTTATATTCAATCTTGAAATCTGACATGGGGCTAGACATATTGTCAATTTCCCAGCTGCCCCATGTCATGTGACTTGTGCCTGCACTTTAGGAGAGAAATGCTTTCTGGCAGGCTGCTGTTTTTCCTTCTCAATGTAACTGAATGTGTCTCAGTGGGACATGGGTTTTTACTATTGAGTGCTGTTCTTAGATCTACCAGGCAGCTGTTATCTTGTGTTAGGGAGCTGCTATCTGGTTACCTTCCCATTGTTCTTTTGTTTGGCTGCTGGGAGGGAAAAGGGAGGGGGTGATATCACTCCAACTTGCAGTACAGCAGTAAAGAGTGATTGAAGTTTATCAGAGCACAAGTCACATGACTTGGGGCAGCTGGGAAATTGACAAAATGTCTAGCCCCATGTCTGATTTCAAAATTGAATATAAAAAAAACTGTTTGCTCTTTTGAGAAATGGATTTCAGTACAGAATTCTGCTGGATCAGCACTATTAACTGATTCATTTTGAAAAAACATGTTTTCCCATGACAGTATCCCTTTAAGGACTTGTCAGCAAAATAATTGGTTACAATAAGTTGCCAGTATATTTAGTAACCAAACAGGATGAAACATACAGATGTGGTGGCCTGAGGCCTATGTCACATAAGATGACTTGCAGTTGCTAATTTGTTTTTGGCTAGAAGTAGGTTTATTTGTTTCCTTTGGGCTCTAGCAGAACACAATAAAACCCCTTCCAGCCACTTAATAATATCCACGTGTGATCCATTCCTATGGAGACACCTTATGGGTGTCAATTTAAAGCAGGGGTGTCCATCCTGCCGCCCAGGATGGATATGAATGTGGCCCAGCTTGAAACGCTCCGTTCCTGAGGAAACATAATATAATAATAAGTCTATTTAATATCCAGGTGTCCCATATTCCGGTGTATAGCTCCATCTGGTTATGCAATTGGTATTGTAGTTCTTTTCTGTGTATTTTCTTTACTTTTACAAATCAAAAGTGTTTGTGTATTTCACGTGTGGCCCCAGACAATTTTTCTAAGCTTAGCTTCTCAACAGCCAATCAGAGCCCACTGAGCATGTGAGTGTCACAGACACTTTCCAAGATGGTGACCCCCTGTGACAAGTTTGAAGTCCTGGATCATTGCTGCTATTGACAAGCTGAAACTTTAGCCTCGTGCAATAAGTTCATTATATAAAATATGGTATTTTTTAGCCATACTGGACCATTACAAGACTGCTACAGTAAGTACATAAAACACAGCATTTCAAGCAATAATCTTTTTAGGCTTCAGTGCTCCTTTAAACACAAGGCCTCAAAATATTGTTTATTGAGCTTAAATATATTGTCAATTTAACAAAGAAAAAAAACAAAAAAACGATTTAAATAAAAACACAGAAATCCTGTTCAAAATCTGCTCTAATCTAATTAATTTCTAATCTGGTGACTAAAATGAAAATCCCACAGAGATAAGGATGGACGACTTGCTTGTGCTGGACTCAAAGGGTCACAATTTTAATAGGTTTGCGTCTACAGCTTCCTTTTCCCATGGCCTTTTTTGTTCCGATCCCTAAGGTCCCTGCACTAAATTAGATAATGTTTTGCATTCCAGGACCCTGGGGCTATTTGGACTTTTGCTGCCATGCATGCATTGTTGGAACTGGAATACAAGGGCAGGAGGGATGGGAGACTTGGAAAGGAAATGGCAGACACTGAATTAAAGGGTAAGTAAACCTTTAAAATAAGTGAATGCAAAATTGAATAGGGTGCTATTCTAAGCTATTTTGTCATTTACATTCATTATTTATTTTCTGTTTAGGCCAAGATATTAAGGAATACAGGTGCTGTTAATATGAATGAATTGTGTTACCAGTTTCCAGTCTGACCACCAAGTAGTCAAGGAAGTTGTCAGGAGAAAGAAAGAGGCTGCTCTGATGTTCTTCTGCTTAGGAAAGATTTGAGAAAGGTTTCTAATTGTTTTCCTAAGCAGTAAAACATCAGAGCAGCCTCTTTCTTTCTCCTGACAACTTCCTGGACTACTTGGTGGTCAGACTGGTGGGAAACTGACCAGCAGGTGGCGCTGTTGTACCAACATTTTTTCATATATGTATCCCTTAAAGGAGAACTAAAGCCTAAAAATGATTATGGCTAAAAATGTCATTTTATATAGTGAACTTATTGCACGAGGCTAAAGTTTGAGCTTGTCAATAGCAGCAATGATCCAGGACTTCAAACTTGTCACAGGGGGTCACCATCTTGGAAAGTGTCTGTGACACTCACATGCTCAGTGGGCTCTGATTGGCTGTTGAGAAGCTAAGCTTAGGGCTCGTCACTAATTATCCAGCAGAAAATGAGCTTCCCTGGCTGTAATATAAGCTGATGCTACAGGTTTGCTGATTATTAAATTCTGATGCTAATTGCACTGGTTTCTGTGCTGCCATGTAGTAATTATCTGTATTAATTACTAATCAGCCTTATATTGTGACATTTCTATTCTATGTGTACTGTATATTGTGAGTGGGTCCCTAAGCTCAGTAAGTGACAGCAGCACAGAGCATGTGCAGTGAATCAGCAGAAAAGAAGATGGGGAGCTACTGGGGCATCATTGGAGACACAGATCTTTACTGCTAAAGGGCTGTGGTTGCCTTGGGCGGGTACAGAAGTCGAAAACACAATGTACAACATTTCTACCTACTTCTTTAGTTAGGCTTTAGTTCTCCTTTAATAGAGGAGAGCCCATACTTTACTAATGTGGAGTCTACTTTTAGTGATGTTGTCCCATTATGATCCATGCATCACACGAATGTATTGTTAGCATTCTTTTCCTTGGACAATATTCCAGGTATGGGATCAATTATCCAGAAACCCGTTATCCAGAAAGCTCAGAATTACAGAATTGCCGTCTCCCATAGACTTCATATTATCCAAATAGTACACATTTTTAAAAACAATTTCTTTATTCTCTGCAATAATAAAACAGTCTTTTGTACTTGATCGCAACTAAGATATAATTAATCCTTATTGGAGGCAAAACCAGCCTATTGGGTTTATTTAATGTTTATATGATTTTCTAGTAGACTTAAGGTATGAAGATGTAAATTACAATCCGTTATCCGTAAAACCCCAGGCCCCGAGCATTCTGGATAACAGGTGCCATACCTGTATTTATTTTTGAGGAAATGTATTTCTATATTTAACAAACAATTATTTCTCATGTGACCTTAACATAATAAATATCTGAATAAAAACCATGAAACAGGAGGGCGATTTAGTCAAGCTGTTTGTTGACAGTCTGTTTGTTGACAGAGATCTACTGATCACCAGCTAAAGATCTATTGGTATATCCCGATCTACCTTTTGGGGGACCCCTGTCTTTATTTATATTAATATGAATAATGAATGTAAAAATGACAGAAGTGCTTCGTTAGAATAGCACCCTCGTCAATTTTACATTCACTTATTTTAAAGGTTTACTTATCCTTTAACAGCTAGTGGCTGAATGGGAATAACGACTGTTTCACTAGGAACATTCCAGACGTGAGAATAAAAATATATAAAAACGGAAGTATTCAATAATAGAATTGAGGTGCTCCTCATACCTGAATGGTGTGGACAGCACAGTGTTGGGTGTCTGTACCACTTGTCTCTGTGGTGTAACTCCTGAAAAATCACTTTCATGAAGAGGAGTGTTCAGCCCTCCCTTTAATGGCGTATCCACGTTGGTGAGGGCCATCAAATTCTGCGCTTCCTGTTAAAGACACAAACATAGCAGGTCTGTACAGAGAAAGAAGCTGCTCGGACGAGTAGTGAAGGATCTTCAATGATTACTCAGCAGGTCCAGTTGTTTAACAATTACTTCTACTAGACATACCATGACCTGGATGAGCGAAAAGCTTCATACAGCGAAAGGTACTTTAACACACCATGGGGCAGATTTATCAAAGGTCGAATTGAGAAAACTTCTAAATTCAAATTCAAAAAGACCAACCGAAATTAAGTCTAAGTTTTTTTTTTTGGTGAAATAGGTCATCTTTTCATCATATAGGTCCGTATCCGGCTGAATTTGAATCGTCTGAAAAGCGCATTCGATCGAATTCGATTCAAAGTTTTTCCACCAAAAAAAAAAAACACTTAGATTTTTCAAAGTCCACCAATTGACTCCACATGGGTTCTAGGAGGTCCCCATAGGCTAAAATAGCAATTTGTCAGGTTTTAGATGGTATTGATGCTATATTTTTTTAATTCGAAAATTCCCCTCGACCATTGATAAATCTGCCCCCCTATTTAATTGCAACTAGTGATGGGTGAATAAATTCTGCTGGCGCAAATTCACGGGTCACCAGCATAAAAAACTTTTGGATACGCGTCCGAATAGGCGATCGTGTCAAAATTGATGTTAGGATGCCCATTGACATTGAATTTTGTCAATTTTCGAGTTTCATTACTTTTTCAAAGGAAATTCACACATTTTTCAGCGAAGTGAAACGGGGAGAAATTCGCCCATCACTAATTGCAACTCTGAGGGCCATAATTACCAAGGGTTGAATGTCGAATTGAAAAAACGAAGTTCGAATTCAAAAAGACCAAATGAAATTAAGTCAAAGTTTTTTTTAGATGGCGAATGGTCGAAGTTGAATTGTTAAAGAGACAGTACATGATAAATTTCGAAATTCAAATTTTCTAATTTTTTTTCAAATTCAATTCCCTAGTCGAGGTACACAAAAAATAGCTCGAAATGCAATTTTTTTTAATTTGAAAATTCACCTAGACCTTTGATAAATCTGCCCCCAAATAAACGTGCAATATAGGTCAATACAAAAACACATCAGTTAATAGTGCTGCTCCAGCAGAATTCTGCACTGAAATCCATTTCTCAAAAGAGCAAACAGATTTTTTTATATTTAATTTTGAAATCTGACATGGGGCTAGACATATTGTCAGTTCCCAGCTGCCTCCAGTCATGGGACTTGCGCACTGATAAACTTCAGTCACTCTTTACTGCAAGTTGGAGTGATATCACCCCCCTCCACCCCAGTAGCCAAACAAAAGAACAATGGGAAGGTAACCAGATAGCAGCTCCCTAACACAAGATAACAGCTGCCTGGTAGATCTATGAACAGCACTCAATAGTAAAATCCAGGTCCCACTGAGACACATTCAGTTACATTGAGTAGGAGAAACAACAGCCTGTCAGAAAGCAGTTTCATCATAAAGTGCTGGCTCTTTCTGAAAGCACATGACCGGGCAAAATGACTCGAGATGCACCTACACACCAATATTACAAATGAAAAATACACTTGGATACACAGGAAATTTTATATTGTAGAGTGAATTATTTGCAGTGTAAACTTTAATTTAGAAAATAAGAACTACATCATAAAAATCATGACAGAATGCCTTTAAAGGGCAACTAACATCTAAAATAGAATAAGGCTAGAAATATATTGTATTGTATTGTATATTAAACATAAACATGAACTTACTGCACCACAAGCCTAATCAAACAAATGATTTATGCTTTCAAAGTTGGCCGCAGGGGGTCACCATCTTGTAACTTTGTTATACATCTTTGCAAGACTAAGACTGTGCACATGCTCAGTGTGGTCTGGGCTGCTTAGGGATCATCATAAATTGTCAAAACAGCACAAGGCAAATAATATCTGCCAGAAGCCGATACAGCAAGACTGATTAATAATCAGAATATACAGATTTCACTGGGTCTGCGGATACAAATCTACACAGTTATTACAGGGAAACAAACACAGCTGCTTGAGTTCTGGGAAGGTGGGGGCTCCCCCCTGTCGTTAGTATGATCGTTTCCCTGCACAGCAGTTAGGGACCGTCTGAACTACAGCTGTCAGAGCAAGTAAAACAAAGGGTGAATTTCACTGCATACAGTCAGTTTTCTCTGACTTTCTCCGATATATACTTTTTTTAATTAAAGTATATTGGAGATAGGTTTTCCATTAAACGTAAAAATGGGATTTTCTTTTTTTGCCTTTATATCCCCTTTAATAAACATTACATGGCTTCACTGTGGAATCACCCATGTACCTGCAGTATGCGGTCTTGCGCTGCTGGAGTCTTGGGAGTCCTGAGGGCTACGCTATTATTGGCGACATTGTATTCTGACAGTAACGTGCTGGACGCAGAATTGGTTATACCCGACTCCTCTGCCGTCTGCCGAGCGATTTCACTGGCTTGTCCAATCTTTACCACTTCTTCCAGTTCAGCATCTGAAATCTAAACGCAGAAGGGAAATTGTTAAACCTGCTTAATGCCTTGATTCCAAACAAGGGTGGAGAAGCCACACACCTCACAAACCCAGAAAACTTATCCTGGTGCCCAATGATGGAGGAATCACCCCCCTCACATACACGGTATGAAGAAATGCACCGGCACGTAGGAATTGCGATAAAAGGGCAAGCCCTTGCAATTTTATTATTGCAGTAGTGCAACGTTTCTGGGACACGCCCCACTGCATTAATAAAATTGCAAGGGCTTGCCCTGCTATCACAATTCCTGTGTGCCGGTGCATTTCTACATACCATGTTCCTTGATTCACATTTTTATTATTTCAGGCTCAACACGGGTTACAGAGGAAGCTTTGTTTTCAAGTTGAACAGATTTCATTTAATTTTCTGCTGAAAATACAAAATCAGAAAAATTTCTGTTTTCCTTCCCTTCCCTCCTTTTAAAATAGTTAGTGCTTTTCCCACTTCTGCATTGGCACCAATTATTTCCCAAGAATCACCTGCTCACGGGAAAGAATACACCCCAGGAAACAAGTACAGGTATGGGACCTGTAATCCAGAGTGCCCGGGACATGGGGCTTTCCGGATAATGGATCTTTTCGTAATTTGTATATTCATAATTTAATTGTACTAAAAAATAATTTAAACATTAAATAAACCCAATAGGCTGGTTTTGCCTCCAATAAGAATTAATTACTAGTAGGGATGCACCGAATCCACTATTTTGGATTCGGCCGAACCCCCGAATCCTTCACGAAAGATTCGGCCGTATACCGAAGCGAATCTATTAGGAATTAGGATTCGGATTGGCTGGGCAGAAGGATTCGGCCGAATCCGAATCCTGCTGAAAAACGTCGAATCCTGGCCGAATCCCGAACTGAATCCTGGATTCGATGCACTGAATCCAGGATTCGATACGGGATTCTGCCAGGATTCGGCCTTTTTCAGCAGGATTCGGATTGGGCGGAATCCTTCTACCCGGCTGAACGGAATCCTAATTTGCATATGCAAATTAGAGGCAGGGAAGGAAATTGCGTGACTTTTTGTCACAAAACATGCAAGTAAAAAATGTTTTCCCCTTCTCACCTCTAATTTGCATATGCAAATTAGGATTCGGTTCGGTATTCGGCCGAATCTTTCACGAAGGATTCAGGGGTTTGGTTGAATCCAAAATACTGGATCCGGTGCATCCCTATTAATTATATCTTAGTTGGGATCAAGTACAAGCTACTGTTTTATTAGTACAGAGAAAAGGGAAATCATTTTTAAAAATGTTCATTATTTGGATAAAATGAAGTCTATGGGAGACATTTTCGTAATTCAGAGCTTTCTGGATAACAGATCCCTTACCTGTACTTCCAAATGTAGCTCTATTTCCATTGTATTAACAAAAACAAAGAATTATGTCACTAATGCATATGGAACAGTTTACGGAGTCTTTGTTTGATCAGGAGTTATTGCACACAAAATAAAAAATGTATAATTTATTTTCCTTTAAAACAGCAATAAAATAGGTATTGCCAAATACTCAGCCTTCTTATGCCAACCTTGATTTTAATTCCCTGCAATATAAATTTTAAAATGAAAACATCAACTAAAGCTAGCTATACATGTTAAAGGGGTGGTTCACTTTAAGTATGTTGTGCAAAGGCAAGGTCTAAGCCACTTTTCAATTGGTCTTCATTATTTTTTTTATTTTTTTTAATTATTTGCCTTCTATTGACTCTTTCCAGCTTTCAAATGGGATGGGGTGGTCACTGACCCAAACTACAATAAACAAATGCTACACATTTATTGATATTGCTGCTTCTTAATACTCTTCAATTCAGTCCCTCTCCTATTAATATTCCAGTCTCTTTTTCAAATCATTGCATGGTTGCTAGGGTCATTTGGATCATAGCAACCAGATGGCTGATAATGCAAACTGGAGAGCTACTGAATAAAAAGCTAAATAACAAAAAAAAAAACCACAAATAATAAAAAATGAAAACCAATTGCAAATTGTCTCATAATAGAGCTCTCTACATCATACTAACAGTTAATTTAAAGGTAAACAACCCTTTTAATGACTGGCTATTAATCTGGCCCCAGAACAACAATGAGATCATAATTACTACCTATGCAAAACCATTGGTACAGGACTGCATCAATAAGCACAGCACTGAATAGACTTGGTTTGGAGCAGCTGAATTGTAGCTAATATTTTCCAATGTATGGCCAATTAAAACCTTACACTGCTAAGACAGTACTGAACTATAATCCGTTACAAAGATACTATATACAGGTATGGCATCCGTTATCTGGAAACCTGTTATCCAGAAAGCTCTGAATTATGGGAAGGCCACCTCCAATTGACTCCATTCTATACAAATAATACAAATTTGTAATAATGATTACATTTTTCTCTGTAATAATAAAACAGTAGCTTGTACTTGATCCCAACTAAGATATAATTAATCCTTATTGGAGGCAAAATCAGCCTATTGGGTTTATTTAGTGATTTTCTGGTAGACAAAGTATGAAGATCCAAATTATGGAAAGAACAGTTATCCGGAAAACCCCAGGGCCCATACATTCTGGATAACAGGTCCCATACCTGTATAAGAACATATAAGCTTTCTGATCAATAACGCAGGGCTTGAGTTGGATAAGTGATGGCCGTAGGCAATGTAGAAGGCCCCAAACTGGAGGGGAAAATTTACAAACTATATTACACTAAACTAGGGATGCATCGAATTCGGGATTCGGCCTTTTTCAGCAGGATTCGGCCGAATCATTCTGCCCGGCCGAACCAAATCCTAATTTGCATATGCAAATTAGGGGCGGGAGGGTAATCACGTGACTTTGTCACAAAACAAGGAAATAAAATGTTTCCCCCCTTCCCACCACTAATTTGCATATGCAAATTTGGATTCAGATTCGGTTCGGTATTCGGCCGAATCTTTCACGAAGGATTCGGGGGTTCAGCTGAATCCAAAATAGTGGATTCGGTGCATCCCTACACTAAACAAACCTTTTCCCCCACAGACATACATGATTAAACAAACTAAGAGGAAACCAAGACAGCGCACCCTGATTAGTAGGAACCATTTCCCAACTGCCCCTTATGCTGGCATTCATTCAACCACTCCCCCAGCTATCATCATGATGGATTCATGGCAAGACCAATTACAGGTATGGGACCTGTAATCCAGAATGCTCGGGACCTGGGGTTTTCCGGATAACGGATCTTTCCGTAATTTGGGTCTTCAAGCCTTAAGTCTACTAGAAATTCATTTAAACATTAAATAAACCCAATAGGCTGGTCTTGCTTCCAATAGCAATTAATTATATCTTAGTTGGGATCAAGTACAAGCTACTGTTTTATTATTACACAGAAAAAGGAAATCATTTTTAAAAATTTGGATTATTTGGATAAAATGGAGTCTATGGGAGACAGCCATTCCGTAATTCTGAGCTTTCTGGATATCAGGTTTCCAGATAAGGGATCCTATACCTGTACCAAGTAACTTGAGATTAATTCCATCTACAATATGCAGCTTGTTTTAAACAAAGCCCCCCCTCCCCCATTTAATTGGGCTGTGGTTTTCAATATATCACAGCTACTTGGCACCATGCTTTGCCATATAGTACAAACCTGAGGAGAAGGGAGAACCAATTTACTTCTCTTCTTAGTAAGTTGCGAGGCTCCCCCAGTTGTCTGAAGAATGGCAGACGGCAAATCAGATTCCTTTTTCCTTTTAATGTTCTGTTTGTCTTTCTTCCGGTCCTTTGCTTCTTTTTCTCTGATTGATGAAGACAGAAATAATGGGAATGAGAATTGAGAGTTCAAAGGTTCATTTTGCAGGTTTGCTGAACATTATATGTTTAGAAATAACGTTTTGTGCAGCGTCTCAAAGGCCTGAACAAAAAGAGCAGTAATAAAAATGAACAGCATTGTAGCCGCAGTAGTAGTAGTAGCAGCAGCAGTAGTATATCCTACAATGGAGTATCATCTTCTCCCCTACCTCTTTCTGTTGGAGTTCCTCAAGGCTCTGTCCTGAGACCATTACTATTCTCCCTCTATACTTCCTCCCTCGGCAAATTAATCAACTCGTACGGTTTCCACTACCACCTCTATGCTGACCATACTCAGATCTATCTCTCATCTCCTGATCTCAACCCAGAACTCCTAACTCGCGTCTCCTCCTGCCTGTCCGCTATCTCTACCTGGATGTCGCAACGCTACCTTAAATTAAACCTCTCTAAAACTGAAATGGTTCTCTTTCCTCCAACAAACACCAGTAGCATCCCCGAAGTATCCATCATAGTTAACAATTCCACTATCACCCCCTCTCCCCAGGCCCAGTGCCTTGGGGTTATCCTAGATTCTGCCCTGTCATTCACTCCTCATATCCAGTCACTTATTAAATCATGTCATTCCACCTAAGGAACATATCCAAAATATGATCATTTATCACCCAAGATGCTGCCAAAATTCTTATTCACTCTCTCATCATATCGCGTCTAGACTACTGTAACTCTCTTTTAATTGGCCTCCCCCTCCAGAGACTGTCACCTCTCCAGTCCATAATGAACACTGCTGCGTGGCTCATACACCTCAGCAACCGCTCCTCCTCTGCCTCGCCATTCTGTCAATCCCTGCACTGGCTCCCGCTACCTTTCAGAATCAAATTCAAATTAATGACACTGACTTTCAAAGCACTTCATAACTCTGCCCCACCCTACATCTCTGAACTCATCTCTATATACTCACCCACTCGCTTACTACGCTCCTCTACTGACCTACTACTCAACTCTTCTCTCATTACCTCCTCACATGCTCACATTCAAGACTTTGCAAGGGCTGCACCCCTCCTCTGGAACGCTCTCCCACGGTCTGTCCAAAAATGGAACTAGAGGGGGCGGGCCCTGGCGCAGGACGCGCAGCCGGGCCCCCCTCCGTACACCCAGAACTGGCCGGGAAACATGCCCGCTCGCACCCCCTGCTCCCCCGGTTGTTCCGCCCCTGGGTCTGTCCGACTTTCTCCGAACCTTTCTGCTTTCCAGAAATCTCTTAAAACGCACTTCTTTCGAGAAGCCTACCCTCACTCTGCTTAACTACCAAACGCAACACCACATACAGTACCACATTTCTCACCCACTTAATTCGATCTTGCCCACTCCCACACCTTGTGTATTACTCCCTTCCCTTTAGACTGTATGCCTATGCATAGGGCCTTCCTCACCTTTTGTACCTGTATTGATTGTGATGTATGTAACTCCATTTGTTCTATGTATATAATTCATGTGACTTAGTTGTATAATCACATTTACTTTACAGTGCTACACAATATGTTGGCACTATATAAATACATGTTAATAATAATAATAATAATAATAATAATAGTAGCACTGGTGATCAGTAACCGAGGGCAAGAAAACAAATGATTGCTTTCCGTATTCAACCGGCAGCTGATTGGTTGCTGCCCATTGTTTATAAATGAGCCCCACTGGGGCTTATTTGCACTTGGGAAGGAAACCTTAGCAACTAATCAGTGATAAGCTTTTTTTCAGCCAGCTGCACATTGAACAGTGAAAGCGGATTGCTTGCCCTGGGTTACTAATCAGGTGCAAATTTACCCAGTGTTTATAAATCACCACCACTGCTACTACTATTGCTGCTACTACTACCACTACCCCTACTACTACTTCCACTACTGGAACTGCACATTTAGGGTTTATTTATCAAAGGTTAAGTTGTGATTTCTACGTTAAATTAGAGTATTCAAGGGTATCTTTTATCTTAAAGTGATACTGACGCTAAAAAATTTATTTTCAAAATATTAATCTACATTAAAAGTTACCTATAGGTCATGTTGTTCATTTTTGCTAATAGTTCTGCTTTTGTAAGTAATTGTCACTTGAAGTTCCTAAACCCGACTTTTGCCAACCTGATTGTCCCTTTTTAACCTGTCAGAGTTTCTAATGGTAACGGACTCTTGCTACACAAATATGGCAGCCCCCTCATAGAGGAACAGGGTAGTAAGAAAGGTCATGTAAAAGCATCAGGCAAATGCTTTCATGGCAAAATTATAAATAGCATTCAAAGACAATGTTATGATACATAATAAAAAAGGTTATTTGCTGATGTCTATCTCTTTAAGTTTACTTTCAGCAATTTCGATGTGGGAGGTGGTGCAATTTGGCTCCCAGGAGACAAACTCACCAACTGGACATGGCTACATAGGGATCTTTTTAATCCATGTATGATGTTTCATCTACACAGTAAAGAGATACGGACACCAGAAATTAAACCTTTTTTTACATCTACCATAAAATGCACTTGGCATGCGACTTATAATTTTGCCATTAAAGGGATACTGTCATGGGAAAAATTTTGCACTGAAATCAGTTTCTCAAAAGAGCAAACAGATTTTTTTATATTCAGTTTTGAAATCTGACATGGGGCTAGACATATTGTCAATTTCCCAGCTGCCCCAAGTCATGTGACTTGTGCTCTGATAAACTTCAATCACTCTTTACTGCTGTACTGCAAGTTGGAGTGATATCACCCCCTCCCTTTTCCCCCCCAGCAGCCAAACAAAAGAACAATGGGAAGGTAACCAGATAACAGCTCCCTAACACAAGATAACAGCTGCCTGGTAGATCTAAGAACAACACTCAATAGTAAAAACCCATGTCCCACTGAGACACGTTCAGTTACATTGAGAAGGAAAAACAGCAGCCTGCCAGAAAGCATTTCTCTCCTAAAGTGCAGGCACAAGTCACATGACCAGGGGCAGATGGGAAATTGACAAAATGTCTAGCCCCATGTCAGATTTCAAAATTGAATATAAAAAAAATCTGTTTGCTCTTTTGAGAAATGGATTTCAGTGCAGAATTCTGCTGGAGTAGCACTATTAACTGATGCGTTTTGAAAAAAACATGTTTTCTGATGACAGGATCCCTTTAAGTATTTGCCCAATGTTTTTTCATTACTTGTCTGACTCTCTGTGATCGCCTATGAGGGGGCTGCCATATTTGTGCAGCAGGAGTCCATTAGCATTAGAAACTTTAACTGACAGGCTGAGATGGGACAGTCAGGTTGGCAAAACAGTCAGGTTTAGGAACTTCAACGAACAATAACTTACATAAACAAACCTCTAACGATCAACATGACCTATAGGTAACTTTTAATGTACATTCATGTTTTAAAAAGTAGTTTTTTAGTGTCAGTATCACGATAAGGGGCAGATTTATCAAAGGTTGAGTTGTGTTTTCCCTAAAAATTAAGAGTTTATCGGGGGTAGCTTTCAGTTAAAATCTTGAATTTTCAGGTTTTTTTCGCCGAAAACGAGATCAATTAGTGTTTTCGGGTTTTTCACCTCCACTACAATGATTCGAGTATTTTACATTTGATTTATTTCTAGGTCTAGAAAAGCTCACAAAGCTCTAAAATTCGACCTTTGATAAATAACCCCCTTAGAGTCTAACGGTTTGAATGAAGCAGTATGACAGTTCCCTGATTTATACAGAAATACATTAGGGATGCAACTAATCCAGGATTCAGTTCGGGATTCTGCCTTTTTCAGCAGAATTCGAATACTTCTGCCCGGCTGAACCAAATCCGAATTTGCACATGTAAGGGTGGGGAGGAAAATCGTCACAAAACAAGAAAATAAATATTGTTTCCACCCCTAATTTGCATATGCAAATCAGGGTTCGGATTCGGTTCGGTATTTAGCCGAATATTTGCAAAGAATTTGAGAGTTCGGTCGAATCCAAAATAGTGGATTCGGTGCATCCCTAAAATACATATTAGCAGACAGAAGAACATACGATCTCAGGTCGCCATCCAGGTCTTGCTGACGGAGCTTTCTGAAGTCGGCATTCAAGGCATCATAGTTTTCTTCAGATGTATCGTAGAACCCTGGTGCCGGCTTCTTTTCAAAAGGAATTTCTGCATTGTAGTCCACGCCACGTTTCTTTTTCCTCTTCTTCTGAATATCAATGCCGGCAGCACGAAGCTCTCTCCTCTTCTGAAGGGCTGCAAGACGCCTGGAAAAGATAGAAAGGAGACTCTAATTTGAAGAATTACGACTGGTACAAACGATGTATCCAAATACTATAAAACGCCCATTTTATGTTTTTCAGGGGACCAGGAAAAAATTATGTAAAATCCTGGAAAATTATAAATCGGGGAAATGTATTAAAGTAACTGAAAGGATTTAAGCACAGGAGTGAGTTTTACTTTGAGATACAATATTTAGCATGTTAAAACATTGCAGTGTTAATGTTACACTATGGGGGGCAAGTCAGTCACATTCACAACTTAAAGCAGGGATCCCCAACCTTTAGAACCCGTGAGCAACATTCAGAAGTAAAAGAAGTTGAGGAGCAACACTAGCATGAAAAATGTACCTAGGGTGCCAAATAAGGGCTGTGATTGGCCATTTAGTAGCCTGTGTCAGGTCCTGGGTTTCGCTTTTTATCAGAGACTGGATGGAGGGCGGTAGAGTGAAGGGGGTCCGGATAAGGGAGGGTGGGTTTCCGCAGCACATTCTTCTGGGGTTAAAACTTCTTAAGAAGTGGAACTTGAGTTTTAGGGACATGGAAAATCTCCCTAGAAAGGAATTATATAGATTGGTGCTTAATTCCTTTTTTACTTCTGCTCTGATTTTGAAAGATTGCCCTAAGTATGGGGGATTGCATTAAATTTTTGAATGGCCATAGCCTTCCTTTTCGACAATGCATGGCTGGCGTTACAGGGAAAACTATTCTTAAGAGGAAACGTGAGCTATCTCAATATTGTTGAAAGATTCTGTCCTTGGGGATGTGGAGAAGAAGAAACTACGGACTGCTCCGTTTCCCACAATCTTTATGATCATGTCCTGACAATACTGGGTATTAAGGGCCTTTGTAGGGGAACTTATGAGGAAAGGGCCTATGGTATCATTAGCAGGAAACATTCATTGGAGAAAGAAACAGTTTTTATTATTTTTTCTGTAATTCGTTATCACTTATGGATGAGTAGGTGTGGCAAAACCTTTGGGAGGGAGGAAGGAACCATGGATCTGACTGCTAAGAAAATTCTCAAGGATTTGTATTTCATCAGATTTAAAGAAATTAGTAAAAATAAAGAAAATATAAATTGGTGGAGGGGAATTAATTTTACATGGGAAATTTTTTTTTTGATGATATTTAATTTGCTTTATGTAAAAATTGTTCATCCATAATCTGTCTATGATTTGAAAATTTGAATGTTAGTGTATATTGTTTTTGCTAATGTTTTTATTTAAATTATTTAATAAAAATCCCTATGTGGATTGTCAACCTACATTGAGGCTTTGTTTGACAGTGCACCTGGTTTTTATAAAATCAAAACTTGCCTCCGAGCCTGGAATTCAAAAATAATCCCCTGCTTTGAGGCCACTGGGAGCAACATCCAAGGGGTTGGAGAGCAACATGTTACTGGTTGGGGGATCACTGACCTAAAGCAATAAGTGATTGGTGCAGGACTGTATAAGGGGCAGACTAATTGCAATTGACCATTTACAGGCAGAACCGTGGCACAATATACATCTGCTTAGTATTTTAAACCTCTATTTCACAAATAACATTCATAGAGGAAAAAAAACATTTTTTTGGGTACATCAGGACACAATTTTGATGTAAAATCTGGGAAAACATTACTTAAAATCCGGGAATGCTACCATTGAATGCATTATAAACTGGTGGGACCACAAATAAAAAAATGTACAATGAGGAAAAACTTAAAATCAGGGTCCTTAGAAATCAAGGTTTCACTGTATAGCCAATCCCTGATAGTGAAAAGGGAGGGTGCTGAGAACAGGTATTAAAGGGGTGGTTCACCTTTAAAGTAACTTTTATTATGTTATAGAATGACTAATTCTAAGCAACTTTTCAATTGGTTTTCATCCTTTATTTTTTATAGTTATTTGTCTTTTTCTTCTTATTCTTTGCATCTTTCAAATGGGCGTCGCTGTCCACTTCTAAAAAAACAAATGCTCTTACTGATCCTTCTATTCAGACCCTCTCCTATTCATATTCCAGTCTATTATTCAAATCAGTGCATGGTTGCTAGGGTAATGTGGGCCCTAGTTACCAGATTGCTTAAAATGCAAACTGAAGAGCTTCTGAATAAAAAGCTAAATAACTCAAAAACCTTCAATAATAAAAATGTTTAACAAATTGCAAATTATCTCAGAATTTCACTCCTTCAACATTTTTTTTAAAGTGCTTATAATTCCACATAAAGGATTCTCCATTGAGTGAAGCACAAGGAATGATTTAGGGTGTGCATGATACCTGGCTTCTTCCAGCTGTTTTTCTCTTGCTTTCCTCTTGGCTTTTTTGCCTTGAGTGTTGGCAAGACGAGCTCTAGCCTCTGAAAGCATCTCAAGTTCATCTGAAATAAAGATGTAAAGGGTGTTAGTCACTGCCATGTTAAAAGTACTTTTACCATTAAGCACCCTCTCTCTTCTGTGTATAGTGTTTAAAGGGAAAGTCCAAATCTTGTTAGTCATTTTGCCTGGTCATGTGCTTTCAGAAAGAGCCAGCACTTTAGGATGGAACTGCTTTCTGGCAGACTTGTTTCTCCTACTCAATGTAACTGAATGTGTCTCAGTGGGACCTGGATTTTACTATTGAGTGCTGTTCTTACATCTACCAGGCAGCTGTTATCTTGTATTAGGGAGCTGCTATCTGGTTACCTTCCCATTGTTCTGTTGTTAGACTGCTGGGGGGGGGGGTGATATCACTCCAACTTGCAGTACAGCAGTAAAGAGTGACTGAAGTTTATCAGAGCACGAGTCCCATGACTGGAGGCAGCTGGGAAACTGACAATATGTCTAGCCCCATGTCAGATTTCAAAATTGAATATAAAAAAAAATCTGTTTGCTCTTTTGAGAAATGGATTTCAGCGCAGAATTCTGCTGGAGCAGCACTATCAAAGGAACAGTAACATCAAAAAAATGAAAGTGTTTTAAAGTAATAAAAATATAATGCAGTGTTGCCCTGCACTGGTAAAACTGCTGTGTTTGCTTCAGAAACACTACTATTGTTTTTATAAATAAGCTGCTGTGTAGCCACGGGGGCAGCCATTCAATGGAGAAAAGGCTGAGGTTATACAGCAGATAACTGATAAGCTCTGAAGAAGATAATGGTGTTTTCTGTTATCCACTATTTGACCTGTGCCATATAGTGTTTTTTCAATTTCACATCAGTTTTACCAGTGCAGGGCAACACAACATATTTTCATTACTTTTTTGATGTTACTGTTCCTTTAATCAACTATAGCAGCCTGATACTACAATCAGATGCATCCTCTCCAAGTGTCTCCATGCGTTGACCAAGCTATTTCTGAACCATCTTTTATCTAGGGATGCACTGGATCCACTATTTTCGATTCGGCTGAATACCGACCCGAATTAGCATATGCAAATGAAAGATGGGAAGGACAAAACATTTTTTACTTCCTTGTTTTGTGACAGTCACGCGTTTTCCCTACCTGTCCCTAATTTGCATATGCAAATTAGGATCCGGTTCGGCTGGGCAGAAGGATTAAGCCGAATCCTGCTGAACAAGGCTGAATCCCGAGCCGAATCCTGGTTTCAGTGCATCCCTACTTTTAACCCCCAGGCCTCCTTATGCTAGCACTGGCCTCCAAAATACCCTTTGGAACTCAAAGGAGAACTAAAACCCCCCAATAAAAAAGCCCCATTTACTACCATAGATAGTCCTCCCCCCCCACCCTGCTTCCTACCTGCATAGTGCAGTATCACAGAAAGTGCCCGGATAGCATGCATACTTATTTATGCAGAGTAGCACAGCGAAACTCATGGGCGCCATCTTCCGGGTCACCGGAAGTTTCCAAAAATTGCCGAAGGGAAGGAAGAGGATCTGAACCAAGAAGATGGCGCCCATGAGCTCCGCTGAGCTACTCTGAATAAATAAGTGAGCATGAAGTCCAGGGGCACTTTCTGTGATACTGCACTATGTGGGTAGGAAGCAGGGAGGGGGGTACTATCTATGGTAGTAAATGGGGCTTTTTTAATGGGGGGGTTAGTTCTCCGTTAACGGCAAATTTAAAATCTAGAATGAGATTTCAGAAGATTATACCTTCATCCATGTCCACTGGATCTGGCCTCGCTGGTTTTGTTTCGGGATTTGGATCAATTTCTCCTGGCTTCAGCTTGCGAGGGTCGTCTGCGGTCTCCTCTTCATTGTCTCGCTGAGCAGCTTTATCTCTAGAAAAATAACGAACATATTCGCAGTCAGCTTTAGTTAACCTAAAGGAAAGGTATCCTGCTTATATATAGGTATGTGCGAAGAGTGGAATAGATTACAAAACTACAGTCTGTTTTATGTCTTCCCCCACCTGAAGTTTTTTTTGAATCCGAAAAAAAACACTGGGTAAATCTGCTCATGGGCATTAACGCATGGCAACCAATCAAATTGCTGCATTCATTGTTCTACTTGCAGCTGGCTTTAAAAAGCTAATCACCGATTGGTTGCTATGGGTAACTGCCCATGGGCAAATTTGCCCAGTGTTGATAAATGAGCCCCAGTATGTCTCTATTTTCACATCTAAAGGAACAGTTCAGTGTAAAAATAAAAACTGGGTAAATAGATAGGCTGTGCAAAATAAAAAAATCTAATATAGATAGTTAGCCAAAAATGTAATGTATAAAGGCTGGAGTGAGTGGATGTGTAACATAATAGCCAGAACACTACTTCCTGCTTTTCAGCTCTCTAACTCTGAGTTAGTCAGTGACTATAAGGGGAGCCACATGGGACATAAATGTTCAGTGAGTTTGTAATTGATCCTCAGCATTCAGCTCAGATTCAAAAGCAACAGTTATGACTCATGTGGCCCCACCCTCAAGTCACTGATTGGTTACTGTCTGGTAACCAATCAGTGGAAAGCAAGAGAGCTGAAAAGCAGGAAGTAGTGTTATGGCTATTATGTTACACATCCAGTCACTCCAGCCTTTATACATTACATTTTTGTAAAATAATTTCTAATGTTCAATTTCAATTTTAGAAAGCAAGATATTGCATTGGAACCTCCCATGTAATCATTGGTCCAAGGGCCAGGCCTATGATCTGTGATGCTTGATGATGCATGGTCACCAATCCCCTATATCTTAAAGGAATTGTTCAGTGTAAAAATAAAAACTGGGTAAATAGATAGACTGTGAAAAATAAAAAATGTATCTAATATAGTTAGTTAGCCAAATTGTAATGTAAATTGTAACTCAGACTATGCTTGGAGGTAATGTAGTGTCATTTTATTTTTGACAATTTTAATATAATTCTCCCCTGTGACTGGCCAGCCTACAATCCAGTGAAAGTGGGATTGTAGGGATGGGAAAGTGGGATTGTAGGCTGGAAAGCCATCGGGGAGAATTATATTAAAATTGTCAAATACAACCACACTACACAACTTGTCACAGGGGGTCACCATCTTGGAAAGTGTCTGTGACACTCACATGCTCAGTGGGCTCTGATTGGCTGTTGAGAAGCTAAGCTTAGGGCTCGTCACTAATTATCCAGCAGAAAATGAGCTTCCCTGGCTGTTATATAAGCTGATGCTACAGGTTTGCTGATTATTAAATTCTGATGTTAATTGCACTGGTTTCTGTGCTGCCATGTAGTAATTATCTGTATTAATTACTAATCAGCCTTATATTGTGACATTTCTATTCTATGTGTACTGTATATTGTGAGTGGCTCCCTAAGCTCAGTAAGTGACAGCAGCACAGAGCATGTGCAGTGAATCAGCAGAAAAGAAGATGGGGAGCTACTGGGGCATCTTTGGAGACAAAGATCTTTACTGCTAAAGGACTGTGGTTGCCTTGGGCTGGTACAGAAGCACAAAACATCATGTACAACATTGCTAGCTACTTCTTTAGTTAGACTTTAGTTCTCCTTTAAAGTATTAAAATGAACGAACAGTAAATTATTTTAAGATTGAAACAAACAGTATGTCTAGGATTTTTTTTTTTAACAATTACTTGTCCTTCGCATTCCGATCACTTTTTTCAGTTAAATTGTTTTCAGTTTGTTCTCCAGAAATAAAGACCTTTTTTTTCATATAGTTTCCATTATTTAACGTTTTTTCAAAATCTAAGTTTAAAGTTGAATGTTCGTGTCTCTGGTATTTCAGTCTGGCAGCTCAGTAATTCAGGGGCAGATTCTGTGACAATTTTGCAACATTTAGTTGATCCATTTCTCAGCAGCATCTCTGGAGTATCAGCAACTATTGTATCAATTCTAACAGCTGCCTGTAATGAAACTCAGGGATTTGGTATATAAGAAATATAGAAATGTATCAACTAAACGTATCAATTTAGAACAGTTTAAAGGGTCAGCGACCCCCACCCCCAGAGCTGCTTTAGAAGGTGAAACATGACACTTTACACTTGAATATAACAGTCACACATAGAAAATGGAAAGTAATTGGAAAAAGTTGTTAATTTGGGTGATCTATATGAAAACAACTAGTTGGTTGAAGGTGAACAACCCCTTTAATGAGTGAGGTCGACATCTCTACTAATAAGGTGGCAGGTTCAGCTTGTTAAATATAAATATATATATATATAGTGTAACAAGGAAGGAACACATAGGGGTTAAAAAAGAAAATTTCCATATAAAACGTCCTCTTCTGGGTAAGGGTATAGTTACTTCTTGTCTGAAAGAATAGGAAAATATTTACACTTCTGTATCAGAAAAATACCTGTTTCAACTACTTTAAAATGTAAATTTTCAGACTGACTTTTACGTACAGCAAATATTCATAGTGCTCCAGGCACTGGGCTGCAGTTCTTCCTATGATAGGAGCAATTGTCCTCCACTGAGTTGGCATCAGCTTGGCCAAATGAAGTAATTTCTCCTCTTCTTCCCGAGACCATTCTGTCTTTTTGATGCTCGGGTCAAGCCATTCATACCTGTCAGACAGAAGTTACACAAGAGTTTAGTGACCGCTGGCACTGCTGATATTCAGAAGGCACTTTGTATGAGAGTTAACATGGCTGTGATATATCAAGATGCTACATAGGGTGTGCTGGTCTCAAGCTATTTTTCTATGTACACATTTTGACTGAGCACTCTGCTTTACGAATGCTGTTGCACTGGAGTGCAGATGCTTTGAGGACTATATATATATATATATATATATATATACATATACACATATACACAGAGACAGAGAGACACAGACACAGAGACACAGAGACACAGAGACACAGAGACACAGAGACACAGAGACAGAGAGACAGAGAGACAGAGAGACAGAGAGACAGAGAGACAGAGAGACAGAGAGACAGAGAGACAGAGAGACAGAGAGACAGAGAGACAGAGAGACAGAGAGACAGAGAGACAGAGAGACAGAGAGACAGAGAGACAGAGAGACAGAGAGACAGAGAGACAGAGAGACAGAGAGACAGAGAGACAGAGAGACAGAGACACAGAGAGACAGAGAGACAGAGACACAGAGACACAGAGACACAGAGACACAGAGACACAGACAGAGACAGAGACAGAGACAGAGACAGAGACAGAGATAGATAGAGATAGATAGATAGATAGATAGATAGATAGATAGATATAGATATATATATATATATATACACATATATACATATATATAGTCTGTGTCAAACGACCGCACTCTGAAGACCGGACTTAGTATGATCTTTGTGGGTGCAGGGTCCAAAAATTCATATAGAGATTTGTTCGTAAGGATCCGCACACCATTGTTTTTCATCAAAATAAGTGTTTTAAAAAAAAAATAATAAAAAAATAGAAAATGAATAAAAAAAAAGAAAAAAAAAAGAAATATATAAAAATATATTTAAACAAAATTAAAAATATAACAAAAAAAAAATAAATAAGTGTTTTATTCGGTACATAGATCCGATGTTTCGGCCCACATTAGGGCCTTTTTCAAGGATAATGCATGTACATCAAAATGGTGCTTTTATACCACTCCCCCATTTGAATCTGGCGCCAAAAATGACGTCATTAACCCCAGAAAATGTTTTTCCATCACCATAGTCCTTTAACTTGTGTATTCCACGTATACAGTTTTTCACCACTAGGTGGCATCAGTGCTCTGTGTAAATTGTCCAAGAAGTGTCAAGTTAGTGCTGTTATCTGCAAAAGTGTATACAAATAATATACATAATATCAATTTAACGGCTTAGAAAAATAAATAATGTGGCACTATCTTTTTTAAAACAATGTTGCAATAAACTGGCCTTGAATCAATATTTTATACTTTGTGGTTTTTTTTGTGTCGTTTCTTGATTGCTAAACCACTTGCGTGATGTACATGCATTATCCTTGAAAAAAGCCCTAATGTGGGCCGAAACGTCGGATCTATGTAACGAATAAAACACTTATTTGGATGAAAAACATTGGTGTGCGGATCCTTACGAACAAATCTCTATGTGAATTTTTGGACCCTGCACCCACAAAGATCATACTAAGTCCGGTCTTCAAA